>NC_041393.1:103492839-103500219 GCF_002162155.2 Triticum dicoccoides
TTTATTCGGTTTGTTTTTTGTTTATTATTATTTTTCCCTTTTCTGTTTTAATTCATTTTAAAATATTCAGACACTTTATAAAAATGTGTGCACTCCACCATAATTACCGATGTAATATTTGACAACCACAGAACCTTTTAGTTTTAATTTTTGAAAACTTTTATTGTTATCATTAATTTGAATTTTGGACCGGTTTTGAACTAACTCAAGATTAGCAACTATAATTGAGGTGACGTGGCATCACTAGCAGAGGATCACTGTAGCTTAATTTCCCGGGCGTCACAATTCTCCTCCACTACAAGAAATCTCGTCCCGAGATTTAAGAGGGGAGTAAGGGGGGGGGGAAGGTTTGGTAACGAATATAGCGGGTCTTCTCATCCTGGCTTGCTCTTCTCGAAGAGGTCAATCCAATATATTGATGCCTTCATACTTCTGCTTCAGGTCAAAATGATGAAGTCGCCATCCTTTCTTCGGGATCTTCATCGTACTTACGAAAAGGATATGGGGGGAAGACTCGGGAAGGGCGGGCCTTACCAGGTTGACTATCTGGTACATAACTCAGGGAATGGGGTAGGAAGTAACTCTCGAATTGAACTTAAGAAAATATCGAGAGTAAAGTAAGAAGGTACCATGAGAAGTTTCAAACGGATAGGCCATTGTTCGATGTCTGAAACAACATGCGAAAGGGGTCCAGAGCAATGAGATTGAGTATTGCGTCTGCTACCAAAATAGATCACTTGGGACGGTGGCCCGTGAGTTACATACGAGGCCGCACGCGAGGAACATCCTTGGGAAGAGGGGGTGCAGGAGAGTCAGGTTTCGATCCTGTGGAACTGTGGGTTATGGGCCCACCATGTGGTTGAAAGTAGGAAGGGGGCCGACATTTTGCACGGTCATGATAGTAAGGCGTGTCAAAGGGTAGCCTGTCAGATATGTCGGCAACAACATCGATACCAAGGGCGAGGGACGAAGAGAACCAATTCCTGCTCGTTGAACGAGGCGGGCCAATAGGCAAAGTTCTCGTCCATCGGTGGTTACCGGAATGTTTTCAACAATAGTAACAGGGTCTTGCTGACCGAGTTGTACATCGAGGTGTTTGCGCAAGCAGTGGATTATTACTGCTTATATCATATAGATCATAGAAAA
Source organism: Triticum dicoccoides (assembly GCF_002162155.2). Lineage (NCBI taxonomy): Eukaryota > Viridiplantae > Streptophyta > Magnoliopsida > Poales > Poaceae > Triticum > Triticum dicoccoides. The sequence continues at coordinate 103,493,986 of NC_041393.1, forward strand.
GGTTTAAACAAACCAATGGAAGGAAATATGATCATCAGATTAAACAGAACAATGGAAAGGAAAATATGTTTAAACACATATTTCGAGGGTATATCCTTCCCAAGGACAAGCAGAGCAAGATATCCATGACAGGATATAAAGTAGAAAACCATTTAGGTAAGGGGGAAGGAATCTCATGATATTACTCATACAACGGTGTTAGGATAATTGATAATTAAAATATAGCATCGTGCTTCAAATGTTCCTGTTGAAAATCGGAGTACCATTGACATGCTTCGAGATAGCATTGACATGGTCATCAGGTGAAGATCAGACTCTAGAAACACAAAGGATCCATCAGGAATAACTTGTAGAATAAGTCTTACAATTTCCTCAGGGAAGAATGGATAACCTTGTTAAAAAGGAAACATTAACACTAGGTCCTCCGGCCAGGTGTACTGGGCAAGACATCACCTTACCGGGTCATAAAAGAACATTGTTATTACCCTTGGAAATATATTCCAACCATCATATCTGACTGGGATTCAGATCTGATCGGTGTTAGGATACCTCAGACTCAGGGTACCTGAGAAGAAAAGGTGTAACACACATTGACTAGATGATAATGTAAGATCCTTGGAAATGAACTATGGAAGCGAGTTCCAAAACAAGAGTTCATCATTTAACCAATAAGAGGACGAGGAGGTGGCTGATGGACTCAGCGTCAATTCCTCGAGATTTCCAAAAGGATGGATTTCCGCAACTATGTGAATAAAGAGATAACATTTCTTAGATCAGATGACATAAGGAGGTATGCTCGAGGAAAACATACACAATTAGACATTTGTTGAAAGGTGCACCCAAAATATGGGTTGGGTTGCACGACCAATGTCAGAATGGTGATTCAATAATCAATAGTCTAAGAATGAATGGCCGACCATTTACTTCAAAGCAATAGGGTTGCTAGAAGTGCAGAATCCAAACAGCACCGTTCACTTGTTTGTACCCCGGTTGGAATCAACACGAGGACCATGAAAGAATGGTGATGGTGAGAAGTAGCACTACACCAAGAACGCTCAAGAGGTGGAAAAAATCTCAGAACATTCTTGACATAAAAGATGGTAATACTCCAAGATAAAGAAGAACAAAGGCTGGATAGCAAGGAACTCAAGGTATAACACAAAACATGAACAAGTTTGTGTTGGGGGAAGGCAAGAATGTCGTCGATGATAACACAATCATCGAGGGGCAAGGATGGTATTTCTCATCACAAATTCAATTGATATCCTGGATGAGCTCAGAATGTTGATGATCACGACACTTTTGTCGCAAGAGTTCATGAAGATGTAATCGATCGGTGACGACATCAAGTCAAAGTAATGATGAAGTGAAAGGTTATTGGAACCAAGGGTACAACACAAACTCGAAACCAAGTTTGTTGTTTAAGGTGAAAGGGTATGACGAGGAAAATCGACGTAAGCTTAGCTATCGTCGCAAATTGGTGCTCCGAGAATAAGGACCAGGTAGCACCGTTAGAATTGTCACGACAATGATATAGCCAAACAGGCTAGGAATGGCGTGATCGGGTACAAACTCGTACTTATAGAAGCTTACTGAAGAGTTGTTGAACCGTAGAGCGGACTCGGTTCAGTTATCGGTGTCTTTGAGTGTTCAATAACTCCGAGCCCATGAAAAATTGTAATCGGTGAGTATGTAGTACTTGATGAAGAACTCATAAGAAATTATGCAGTTCCAAGATAATCTCGAGATACCAGGTGGTAATACTCGACGACAGATCAAACTAGAAGTTGAACTGGGGTATTGCTCTATAGAAGACAAGTGCTTAAACTTGCACAGGACATGATATTTAAAGGAGAACATGGTCAGAACCACGATTGCAAAAAGGCCAGATCTCAGATATAAGATGAACTTATACCAAGGGAATAATTGATTTTAAAAGAAGCTTCGATGAGAAGATGTACATCGTGTCCATGGGCATGAACGCAAAGTTCAAGGTCGAGTCCCACTTCTCCATGCACAACCTTTCATTCACTTCTCGCACTCAATAAAGTTGTAGTTTTGAAATTTTATCTGGCAAAATACCAGAAGAATACGACTCGTGAAAACTTTCGAGTTCTCACCCATTAAGGAAGGCATAGGTTCAACCCATCGGGGCATCTTATAATCATATACCAGAATCTTTAGAAGTAATTAACTCAAGCTCGAAGACAGAGCATGGTTAAGAAAGCAGAGGATACAATTTACCAAAGGCATTATGTATCAGAGGAAAGGCTCACAAGGTTATTGAATATGAAGGGCGTTGTCAGATAAAATCCAACAAAGGATCTGGTGGTCCACAAGGGATCTGACGTGAGCATCGGTACTCAACCAGAGGAAGAAGAATGCACGGGCATCATATTATAGAACATCGGAATGATTCGATGCTTAGATAATAAAGGAATTTCGATTTCCAAAACAAAGGATCAGAAGCAATGCTCTGAGTAGGGATGGATAAGTTGAATATACCAGAGACACAATTGACGACAAATTGTTTGGTCGAGAACCAGCTCATGTTCAAAAATGATGTCTGAGCCGGAAGGATAATTTAGAAGGGTTGATAGATGATTGTGTGCATTCACACACATGCTGAATCAATAGGATCAAAATGACGATGCCTAAGGATACTAACGAATATTGCCAATGGAAAGCATCCATAATGCAAGCAGACAAGTATTGCAGAGCAATAAGCTATTAAGGATTTTTGGAGGATCAAATAGTATTTCGAAGACCATTGTGAAACACATGAACAACTGGGGGATGAGCGGATACTCGATAAGTGCGAGAATTATCCATAGGGGTATTCAGGTGACAAGGAACAGCAAGGCGATAAGCTCAAAGGATTATCGAGACAACGACGAGTGTTTCGAGGTATCTGGTAATAACAAGACCAACTGGGGATGAATGTAAGAATAACAACTGCAAGTAGTTATCCCTAAGGGTTGACGGTGGAAGGGGAATTGCAAATGCGATGAACATAAGTTCTCGGGTTAACAACGGAGAGTATCTTCAGGGTCTTCACGTGCCGCAGACGATCATCATTAATAAGGGGCTCTCCGGGTGAAAGTGATAACGAGATCCTAATGTTAGATTTAGCAAAAATCATTTAACCCGAATAGAAGAGAAACAAGAGTCCCAGAGTATAGGTCGAGGAATGAAAGATCCTAATACCACCCAATGGCGACGTGGGCCCGTAAGGCACACAACCAAGTTAGTAAAAGTTTTGCAATGGCTAGACTCAACTTCGGCCAAGGAGTTGGAAAGGGGATTCCTACAGGCAGTTGGCTCTGATACCAACTTGTGACGCCCCCGATTCAATCGTACACTAATCATGCACGCAAATGTGTACGATCAAGATCAGGGACTCACGGGAAGATATCACAACACAACTCTACAAATAAAATAAGTCATACAAGCATCATAATACAAGCCAGGGGCCTCGAGGGCTCGAATACAAGTGCTCGATCATAGACGAGTCAGCGGAAGCAACAATATCTGAGTACAAACATAAGTTAAACAAGTTTGCCTTAAGAAGGCTAGCACAAACTGGGATACAGATCGAAAGAGGCGCAGGCCTCCTGCCTGGGATCCTCCTGACTACTCCTGGTCGTCGTCAGCAGGCTGCACATAGTAGTAGGCACCTCCGGTGTAGTAGGGGTCGTCGTCGACGGTGGCGTCTGGCTCTTGGGCTCCAGCATCTGGTTGCGACAACCAGAAAGAAAGGAAAGGGGAAAAAAGTGGGGAGAAAGCAACCGTGAGTACTCATCCAAAGTACTCGCAAGCAAGGAACTACACTACATATGCATGGGTATATGTGTAAGGAGGCCATATCAGTGGACTGAACTGCAGAATGCCAGAATAAGAGGGGGGATAGCTAGTCCTATCGAAGACTACGCTTCTGGCAGCCTCCGTCTCGCAGCATGTAGAAGAGAGTAGATTGAAGTCCTCCAAGTAGCATCTCCAAGTAGCATCTCCAAGTATCATCTCCAAGTAGCATCTCCAAGTATCATCTCCAAGTAGCATCGCATAGCATAAACCTACCCGGCGATCCTCTCCTCGTCGCCCTGTGGAAAAGCGATCACCGGGTTGTCTATGGAACTTGGAAGGGTGTGTTTTATTAAGTATCCGGTTCTAGTTGTCATAAGCTCAAGGTACAACTCCAAGTCGTCCTGTTACCGAAGATCACGGCTATTCGAATAGATTAACTTCCCTGCAGGGGTGCACCACATAACCCAACACGCTTGATCCCATTTGGCCGGACACACTTTCCTGGGTCATGCCCGGCCGCAGAAGATCAACACGTCGCAGCCCCACCTAGGCAAAACAGAGAGGCCAGCACGCCGGTCTAAACCTAAGCGCACAGGGGTCTGGGCCCATCGCCCATAGCACACCTGCATGTTGCGAGGGCGGCCGAAAGCAGACCTAGCCTAGTGGCGTTCCAGTCCAATTCGGCGCGCGCCGCTCCGTCGCTGACGTCTGAAGTGCTTCGGCTGATACCACGACGTCGGGATACCCATAACTACTCCCACGTAGATGGTTAGTGCGTATAGGCTCATAGCCGACTCAGATCAAATACCAAGATCTCGTTAAGCGTGTTAAGTATCCGCGAACGCTGAACAGGGCCAGGCCCACCTCTCTCCTAGGTGGTCTCAACCTGCCCTGTCGCTCCGCCACAAAGTAACAGTCGAGGGCCGTCGGGAACTCAGGCCCACCTCTACCGGGATGGAGCCACCTGTCCTTTCAGCCCCCTTATCCGAATCACTTGCGGGTACTCAACGAGCTGACCCGACTTTAGTCACCATCTGTATAGTATGTATGTATGTATGATATATACCCGTGATCACCTCCCGAGTGATCACGGCCCAATAGTATAGCAAGGCAGACTGACAAGAATGTAGGGCCAATGATGATAAACTAGCATCCTATACTAAGCATTTAGGATTGCAGGTAAGGTATCAACAGATGTAGCAACAATGTCAGGCTATGCATCAGAATAGGATTAACGGAAAGCAGTAACATGCTACACTACTCTAATGCAAGCAATATAGAGAAGAGTAGGCGATATCTGGTGATCAAAAGGGGGGGGCTTGCCTGGTTGCTCTGGCAAGAGAGAGGGGTCGTCAACTCCGTAGTCGAACTGGTCAGCAGCAGCGTCGGTCTCGTAGTCTACCGGAGAGAAGAGGGGGAAGAAATAATGAATACAGAGCAATCAAAGCATCAAAAAATATAACAAGGCAATACGCGGTGTTCGGTGTGCCCTAACGCGGTAGTAGGTGATACCGGAGAAGGGGGGAAAACATCCGGGAAAGTATTCCCGGTGTTTCGTGTTTTCTGACAGATGAACCGGAGGGGGAAAGTTGCGGGTTTGATATGTTAGGGGTGTGTGGTGGACGAACGGGCTACGTATCCGGGTTCGTCTCGTCGTTCTGAGCAACTTTCATGTTGAAAATATTTTAATCCGAGTTACGGATTAAAAGATATGATTTTCTAAAGATTTTATTAATTTCTGGAATTTAATTAATTAATTAATTAATTCGAAAAATGGATTTATGACGTCAGCATGATGTCATGCTGACGTCAGCAGTCAACAGAGTTGACTTGGTCAACCTGACATGTGGGTCCAGGGGGGGACCCACCTGTCATCCTCTAATTAGGTTAATTAGGGTTTAGGCTAATCTAATTATAGTTTAATTAAACTTAACTAGCTAATTAAATTAATTAAACCGGATCAATTAACTTAATTAATTCATTAGTTAATTAATTAATTAATAATTAATTTTATTAATCATTTTTATTTTTATTTAATAATTTTATTTTTAATTCTTTTTTTTAACCGTTTTGGGGTGTGGGCCCCCGTTGTCATAGGGCCACTAGGACTTAGCGGATCGGGCGATGCGGGCGAAGGGGCACCCGCATGCGAGGCCACCAGGGGCGAGGCGGAGCGCCAGAATCCGGCGGAGTAGGTGGAAAAGGGCCGGCCAGCTTCGGCGAGCGGCGGGAACGGGCAGCAGGGGGCTCGGCGGCGGCGGACGGCGCCGGCGTGGGCGCACGGGGCGCAGGGGGCGCGGCCATGGATGGGGCGAGACCAGCGCGGTTGCGCAGACGCGTGCGCGCGCACGGCCAGGGCGCGGCCGTTGACGCGATGGGCGCAGGGACGGGGCTTCGGGTGAGGACGAGCGCGGAGCGAGCTCCGGCCAT
>NC_041393.1:103500945-103508090 GCF_002162155.2 Triticum dicoccoides
GGGGGGGTTAAGGGAGTGAGGGGGCCGGGTGGGCCGGTGGGCTGGCCGGATGGGCCGTTTGGCCCAGTTGGCCAGGGGGTTTTCCCCCCTCCCTTTATTTATTCGGTTTGTTTTTTTTCCTTTTCTGTTTTAATTCATTTTAAAATATTCAGACACTTTATAAAAATGTGTGCACTCCACCATAATTACCGATGTAATATTTGACAACCACCGAACCTTTTAGTTTTAATTTTTGAAAACTTTTATTGTTATCATTAATTTGAATTTTGAATTTTGGACCGGTTTTGAACTAACTCAAGATTAGCAACTATAATTGAGGTGACGTGGCATCACTAGCAGAGGATCACTGTAGCTTAATTTCCCGGGCGTCACAACTATCCCCATAAGTGGCAAAAAGAATTACCTTTGATTCAGAGATCATTGAAACTCTTAATACCAGCCTAAGGCGATTCTCGAGCGATCATTTGGAGGGGTTCGGTAGAATGGCATACCCGGATTAGAATGGATGATGTGGATTACCTTGTTGAAGACAACGCAAGGAATGATTTTGTTTACGCGTGCTCTCAAGAACTTGAGCATTTCCATATTCATCAAGGTTTTACCAACATCCGTGTCAAGGGTCCTGGCAACACATCTTATTACCATGATGAATAGTGGTGGACGATGCAGATGCAAAGGAAGATAACACCTTCTCAGATTTCACCTTAGCGAGGCCAAGGAAACAAAATCTGGATGATCGACAGAGAGACATTTAGCACTCCGCTTCTAATGTTCTCCTTGATGCACTAGCATATCCCATTCATATATATGGTTTGATATCTAGAACATCAAGTAAAAGGTCAGACTTCGGGAGCACAAGAATCCATAAGGAGTAACTACGGAAGTAGATCCTGCGAGATCCTTATGGGGATGTGACCAACTTCCTCAATCAAGATACTACAATAATAGGTCTTCCGGTTGGGTGTGTTGGCCACGACATCCACTTTACCGGTTACAGAGAGACCAATATCAGGGTTCTTGGAACAGTTCCAACCATCATAACTGCCCGAGATTCAGATCTGGTTGGGGTCAGGAAATTCCAGACTCATCGAGTCTAGAAAGAAAAATGAAAGTTTGCAACACAAATCGACGAGATGACGTTGCGAGATTCTCGGAGAATGAACTATGGTAGTAAGCTCCAAAACATGAGTTGGTTCTGCTACACACATGTGAACACGCTGTCCCAGACAAGCATGATCACGTAGTAGTCTTATAATAAAACACTACCGAGTTCAGGTTGGGAACCATCATCAAGGATATCAAAGTCTTTACGCAAGTCCATGGATTAGATCCCAAGCATAGACTTCTCTTCCTTGAACAAATCAATTAGTGGCTTGGTGTGCTAGGGACACATATGGAGTGGAGGTAGCGAGCCTGTCAAACCATAGCATACTTTGCACGTGCATGACTGACTTGGGATGATTCCAGAGGAGGCAACATTGACTTTCTCGAATTCACGATGGCAACTTGCATCAAATGCACATGTATTAGAGGAAGTCACTTCTTTCATCCAAACATAGACTTCATGAACGGGACATGAAGATAATGCTTATAGAAGTTTCCAACACTAGCTTAATGTTCAACAAAATCATGGAGGAGATAAGGATGTTGTCGATGGGCTCAACAACAATTCATCCAGATTCCCATGGAGATGGAATTCCATAACTATGTGAACAAGGTGATAGTATTGGTCAGACCCAAAAGATATAATGTTGTATGCTCGAGGAAAATCCACGAGTAAGACAACATTACGAAAATCGTTGGTTCTGATTTGATTTGATGATAGCCCATACTGAAATCAAAGGTTTGGGTAAGACAATAAATTCAACAATTGACCACGAGGATCAATCAATGAAGGTATCATCTTTCTTCAACACACACACACACACCCAAAGATATCCCTTTGGAATGAACTGAGTCGGACAAGCTTTCATCTTCCAACTCTCCAAGTTGTTGTTTAGCTTAACCAACTAGCTCAGGGGTATCCTACACGGATTCTTGGAGAAGGTTGGTTTACAAGAAACCAACTTTATCACAAGCTCAACATAGTGGTCAGGTGTCAACCTGGTGATACCTCCGAGAAGATATTAAGAAAATCACAAACCACCGGTATGTTTCTAAGCTTGAGATCAATCTTGCTTTTCAGGGCAAGGCGATATGATCAAATAAGCAAGGATTGACACATTCCTAACTCATTGATCGAAGAGTGCACCGGAAATATGGACTAGGTAGCACAATCACTCTTAGAATGATAATTCAATAACCAACATGCCAAGAATGAGGTTATTGTCCATTTACTGCCAAGAAACATGGTTGCTAGGATTATTGATTTCACACATCATAGTTCACCTGTCGGCGTTCCGGTTGCAACAACACGGGAACCGAGAAATGAAAAATGATGGCGAGAAGTAACACTGCATCAATAATTCACAAGAGCTGGTGCAATTCTCATGAAAATCCTGACATAAAGGGGGGTAATACTCCAGGGTAGAACAAAATCAAAAGCTGGATTGGCATTTTGATCTGCGGAATACAACTGCTTTGAACCAATCCTAGAAATGGATGAGGTACTGGAGTTTGTTTCTCCTAGTCATTCCAGAATAGAATGGCTTGGCGGACCACAGGAGTAATAGGCATCGATGAACAAATGCACGCATACTCTTGACTATCAATTGATAGACGAGGGTCAGAAGACGACTAAGGGGGACAACTCAAAAGAACATACGATTTTCTGAGTTGTGGACGCATGGATTAGAATGTCGGGCAAAGCTCAACATTTCTTCCGGATAACCCATGCAGAAAGGTTGAACTGGCAGAGTCACAATATAGAAAGAAGAACTCATCAAGAGCACTCTAGTGGTGATCTTTTGGTTCAAGAACTTCTGCCATAAGCAGTTCATGGTATTTGGAAGAAGGATATACCATGGACCTCAAGGACTAACACAAAGGTTACTAATATCCTAAAGGAACTAGCAACACTATCAACACGAGGTAAATAGGGTGAATCTCGGGTTCAAAAACCCAGGAATAGAAAGCCTACTAACTAAATGGCATCACGGGATGCTTTCGAGAATGATGGCCAGAATCATTACACTGGGAACACAAAGCATGGCTAGATTACTAGGTGGTACTCTAAGACACCTAGGGTCATAATACTAGCTCCAACATATATACCGAGGCAATGAAGTACCTCAACACACTAGTTGGTGCGGTTAATCTGGCCAAAGGAACATCGGAACGGTAAGAAGGTATTTGCAAATGCATCAGACTATTTAGAAACCTGGGATGACTCGGACAGCATAACGGCTGTAAATGCTCAAAAGAATTTAGACATGCTACAAAAATGGTGGCATTGCCACTCAGAAGCACAATATCAAGGTTTCGAGATCAACAATTAACATACGGAAGTAGTAGGAACTTAACTGAGGCTTGAATCCATCAATCCTATAAGTCTACGGATTAGCAACACGTGATCCTGATAGAAAGAAGAGAAAGCCTAGTTCCTTAACCCCGTAGGAAAGATAGGATGACTCAGATCAGAAGGCCATAAGGTATAAGGAGTAAAAAGAGCCTTACGTTCCATCCCACAATCAATTCCCTTATATAACTAAAGAGTTTCTAGACTCAACTTCGACCAGTTTGGCTTAGTAATCCTATAGGCAGTCAAGCTCTGATACCAAAGCTGTCAGGACCCCGACTCAATGCCACATCAATCTAGCATGTAACACCTCATATCGCTTTGCGGCCTCACGCATCGTATCCCCACGGGTGTCGCCTTACCTTTGCCCGGGACCGTTTGCGTCTTTTGGCACACATATATGACAGTGTCGCTAGCAATCATATGATAAGGAGCCCGGGCTGACATGGCTAGTCGTAAACCCAAAGTGGCACAAACTTACAGGGACAGGCATCCATGACCCAGCATCGAACGTGTCGGTCATCAGCGAGTGAATCCAGGCTGTAGCACTGGGCTAGCAGGACTCTGGTGAACCTGGCTGTAGCGGGCTAACAGGACTCCGGTATTCATCGCGTGACATTTCCCCGAAGGGACAGACACAGGAACGAAGAAGGACACATGCCGGCCAGCCTATGTGTTCCGGAGCAGTAGCAAGCTACCATGGCTCAGTGGAAGCACTAGGAGACATTTCCCGGTAAGAGAGGCTACTAAGGATAAACAACTAAATAGTCAGATCCCACACATACCAAGCATTTCAATAACATACACACAATATGCTCGATATGTGCAAATACAACATGGCATCACAACATGACTCTACAACTCAAGTATCTATTCAATAGGCTCCGAGGAGCGAGATATTACAAACATGGGTCTCATGACCCAACATTCAGAGCATACAAGTCAAAGCACAAGCGGAAGCTTAACATGTCTGAGAACAGACAACTAAAAATGAAAAAGGCTGAGAAGCCTGACTATCTTCCAGATCCTGCCGAGGGCACAAGATCGTAGCTAAGGTAACAAGCTAAATGTCGAAGTCCATGCGGAACTACCAGTGAGACTAAAGTCTCTCTGCAAAAACATAAAATAGGCAAACGTGAGTACAAAGGTACCCAGCAAGACTTACATCAGAACTAGCTACATATGCATCATTATCAACAAAGGGATGGTGGGGTTTAACTGCAGCAAGCCAGCTTTGACTCGGTGGCTAACCTGAACTACGACTGCAAGTAACTCTTTTGAGGTGGCGCACACGAGTCCACATATTCACCATATCAATACACCACTATGGATCCGCTCCCGTCTCCCTACGAGAACGCCATCCATAGCACTCACACTTATCTTGCACATTTTAGAGTATCCACTTTCACTTGTCTATGAACTGTACAGGCAACCCAGAAGTCCTTTTCCGCGGACACGGCTATTCGAATAGATCATATTAACCCTGCAGGGGTGTACTTCTTCACACACGCTCTCGCCACTTACCGCCATGTACACGTCATGTATCTCGGCAACCTTCAAGCGGAAGCCTGGCGAGGGAGTCGGCCACGACCTGACTAACCACACAAGTCTCTAGTCCAGGTTTATCGCCTATTCGGGTTCCATCCGCAAGGAGATCCGGCCGGGGTGTCGCTCACGGCCCCAAACGATGTGTGCAGGGTTCCCAAGCCCACCTCGACGGGTGGATCTACGCTTGGTACATCGTGCCACGGTGCCTAGTCTGTCCCAAGCCCACCTGTACCGGCTGCCACTTGGTAGACTACTAACACTACCTACAAACACCAGAAACTGGTTGCAACTCCTGGACAGAGATCATGTTGATTAATAAGTCGATAGGGGTCGAGTTACCGGAACCCAATGTGTGGTAGTAACTGTTCATAGATCACAAACACAGAACTCAGTTCCTAAGGACGGCTTCAATGAGACAACCCACCATGTACTCCTACATGGCCTCTCACCGCTACCTTTACCAAATCGTGTTCACACACTTAGCTCTCAACAGTAGGACATGTTCACACACCTCCAATTCATCCCTGATGAATCAGACCTGACACAACTCTAAGCAATAGCAGGCATGACAAACAAGCATGAATGAGTAGGCACATCAGGGCTCAAACAACGCCTACTCATGCTAGTGGGTTTCATCTATTTACTGTGGCAATGACAGGTCATGCAGAGGATAAAGGGGTTCAGCTACCGCAGCAAGTAACAGATGAATCGTTGTTGTCCTAATGATGTAAAAGAGAGCAGGAGCGAGAGAGTAGGATTGTATCGGAATGAACAAGGGGGGTTTTGCTTGTCTGGCACTTCTGAAGATAGTAATAGTTCTTCATCGGTGTCATCGAACTCATCGTCGCAACCATGTCTATCGAGAGGGGACAAATACCGGCAAACAAGGAAGAACACAATCAATGCAATGCACAATATGATGCATGATCATGACATGTCAATATGCTGTGATTTGAGCTAATGCAACTAGCAACAGGTTAAATGGAGTTGGTTTGAACCCTAGGTTCAAATTCAAACTCCATATGTGAAGGTTTAAATGCCATTTGTATGATTTGGCCTAAACAGCAGCTATAAGTTGTTCTAACATGCATGAAAATGGTACAGATGGATAGATTGGATTTTTCTGATAATTTTTCATATATAAATTATTTCATTCTGAGCTACGGTTATTTTTCTATGATTTTTAGAAGTTTGGGGTATTTTCTGAAATTCCTGAAATAAAAAATAAATACAGAAAAGGTTATCTGCGTCAGCATGACGTCGGGGTGACGTCAGCAGGTCAAAGGCGCCAGCCCAGGTCAAACCTGGCGGCCGGGACCCACATGTCAGTGTCTAACTAATTAACCTGAGTTAATTAGCTCTAAACTAACACTAAACTAAACCAGTTAAGGCCCTGGTCCCACATGTCAGTATTAACAAGGCTAATTATGTTTAGTTAGCACTTAACCTAATTAGCAGCGGCACGGGCCCACCTGTCAGTGACCCTGGGAAAGTCAAACAGGGTCAAATCCCGGGTCAGTGGGGTCAAACCCACCGGCGACATGATGCCGGCGAGGCCAGCCACGGTGGCGAGCCTCGGGTTTGCGTCTCCGGCGACCAAACGGTCGGCGGAGGGCATCTACGTGATGCGGACGCACGTCCGCATTGAGTGGTGGTGGCGGTTGGGCCTGGGGTGGCCGGAGTTGTCGCCGGCGATGACCTCGGCGGTTGCCGGAGCTCGGGTGAGCTCAGGATCGAGGCTACGGCGGATGAGTCGGCGCGTGCGAGGCATCTACGGTCCCTACGAGATGCGGCGAGGTCAGTGGACAGGACGACGGGGCCGTTGCATGGCCGGAGCAACGTCGGTGGCGAGCTCAGGCGGCGGCGCGAGCGGGTGTGCTTGGTGCGGCGACTACGGCGAGTGGCAGAGAGAACGGAGAGGGGGAGGATGGTCAGTGGCTCACGGTGGATGCAGGGGTGGCTTCGGCATGCTCGGGGAAGCACCGGGGCGAGCTTAGTGGCGAAGGGGATCTCTGGCAGCCGGCGATGAAGATGCCGAAGATGGCGATGATGCAGGGCCTCCGGCGCCGTGTAGCTCGGTGGAGAGGACGAGGAAGATGCGGCGGAGCTTCTGGACTGCTCGAGGGGGCGAGGGAGAGGC
>NC_041393.1:103508419-103553616 GCF_002162155.2 Triticum dicoccoides
GGGGGGGGGGAGTGAGACGTCCAGAGGGTCGGGGCGGCGCCGAAGAGAAGCCCCGAGGCGTCGTGGTGGCCTTAGTGACGCAGGCAAGCAGGGAGGTGCGTGGCGTCGCGGGCGCGCGTGCGCTGTCTCCCTCCTCTGCCTACTGGCAAAGGTAGGTGATGACTGGCACCTGGCCAGGTGGGCTGGGCCAGCACAGGTGAGGCCCAGGTGGGCTTGGTGGGCGCCTAAGTGCCCAGGTGAGTCTCTCTCTCTCTCTGTTTTATTTTAGTTTTTCTATTTCTGTTATTTTGTTTTGGTTTAGTTTGGAAACTAAACCATTTAAAACTTTCTGTAAATTTTTATGTGAGCTCAGAGCTAGTCCAAGGTCACATGCAAACCTACAAAATGTTTGAACATTATTTCTTATATAGCAGAAATAATTCCAACCCAAATATATTATTGATTTAAATCAAAGACCCAAAATAAATTATTTCTGTGACTCTGACAGTATTGGTTTGAATTTTACCTCACGCCAATATTTTCATAGAATAACAGGAACATTTTCTTGGACTCATTTGATGAGATTTAAATGTTGGTTATTTTTAGAGGTTTTCTGAGGCTTTTGAAAATTCCTCAATTCAAGTTTCATTTGAATTTAAACATGATGCTCACATGGAAGGGCTACCCTAGTGCATACCAGAACTAGGGATGTGACACATGAGGAATATCGTCGCCGCCGGAACATGGATGCCCTGCATACTCCCATCGCAGGAGAAACTCCCGAGGCTCGTGCCTTGGAGGAGGCGCATTTGGCCAACTTGGCTGAACGCACTCGACTGGAGAACCTCCAGCGAGCACTCGACGAACGTGCGCGGCAACGAGTACCCGACTCCAGTCGACGTCAAATCTTTCCGCAACCAACTCAGGTATATCAAACCCCGATTCAGAATCTAGCAGCCGCAGCCCGTATAGCAGAGTCAATTCAGCCCTCTCAGTCGGAGGCTGGCAGAGGCTTGATGCAGATCTGGGATTTGCTCCGGGCGGCAGGAGATCAGAATTCAGCTGTGTCACAGTCATGCAATAGGATTCATAGTCGATCCGTCGCTGCGAATACAGTCCAGTCGGCTCATAGCCCAAGATCGCCTCTGCGGCGTGAGGGACGTGGAGGTCGACATGACCAATATAATGCCAATTCGATCATGATGATCGGCGTCGAGTGCCCACTCCTCCCCCAAGGGGTGGATCTTACGCTCCTCGGCAGCAAGATGATATGCGCCAGCTCAGTGTTGGACGGAGAGCTCCGATCAACCCCAGGGAGCCAGGCTTTGACGCGAGATTCATCATCGTGCAAGGTTTGGTCGACCAGAATAGAGCTCATCGAGAAGGCCACGACAGAGATGCACCCACCAGCAGCCGAGTCCATGTTTCAGGTCTAGAATGTTTTAGCAGAGCCATCAGAGCCGCGGTGATCCCTCCCAACTTCAGGTTGGTGACTGGGGTAAGTAAGTTCACTGGTGAGTCCAAGCCTGAAACCTGGCTCGAAGACTACCGAGTGGCTGTACAGATTGGCGGTGGCAATGATGAGGTGGCCATGAAGCACTTACCACTCATGTTGGAGGGTTCGGCTAGGGCCTGGTTGAATCAGTTAGCTCCTAGCAGCATTTACACTTGGGAAGATCTTTCCCGAGTGTTCGTCAGGACATTTGAGGGGACTTGCAAGCGACCAGCAGGACTGACAGAGCTGCAGTTCTGTGTGCAAAAGTCGAATGAGACCCTAAGAGATTACATCCAGAGATGGATCACCTTGCATCATACCGTGGAGAATGTATCTGATCATCAAGCAGTCTGTGCCTTCAAGGATGGTGTTAAGAATAGAGAGTTAAGTTTGAAGTTTGGTCGTACCGGGGATATGACCCTGAGTTGGATGATGGAGATTGCCACCAAATACGCCAATGGTGAAGAAGAGGATCGACTCCGGAGTGACAAGTACAAGCCGAGTCAGTCGGAAAAGGGAAACTCCAGTCGGAAGCAGAAGCGGAAGGCCGAGCCAGCTGCTCCTGGAGAGGCTCTGGCCGTGACTCAGGGCAAATTCAAAGGGAAGCCCAAAGGATCATGGAATCCCAAGAAGGTAAAGGATAAGGAAGGAAACGATGTGATGGATCTGCCGTGTCACGTCCACACGAAGAAAGATGAAGAGGGTAACTTCATCTACCCGAAACATACCACTCACCAGTGCCGGCTCTTAATCTAGCAGTTTCAAGGAAAACAGTCCAAGGACAAGGAAAAGGAGACGGATAAGGCTGAGGACAAAGAGGACAGTGATGAAGGATACCCTCATGTCAATTCCACCCTGATGATTTTTGCTGATGTGGAGAGCAAAAGTCGATTGAAAGTTATCAACCATGAGGTAAATATGGTCACTCCGGCGACACCAAGCTATCTGAGATGGTCTCAAACTACCATTACGTTCGACCAGTCCGATCATCCGACTCACATAGCCACCCCTGGAAGGCAAGCTTTGGTGGTCGACCCGGTCGTCGAAGGCACTCGACTGACTAAGGTGCTGATGGATGGTGGCAGTGGACTGAACATATTGTATGCGGAGACGCTAAAGGGAATGGGCATTCCGATGTCCAGACTCAGCTCCGGCAACATGAGTTTTCATGGAGTAATTCCCGGAAAAAAGGCTGAGTCACTCGGCCAAATAGCTCTAGATGTGGTGTTCGGCGAATCAAAGCATTTCCGCAAAGAGAAGCTGACATTTGAAGTTGTGGATTTCCAGAGCGCTTATCACGCTATTTTGGGCATGCCAGCTTATGCACGGTTCATGGCTCGACCATGTTACGTATACCTCAAACTGAAGATGCCTGGCCCCAAAGGTGTGATCACCATCACTGGCAATCGGAAAAAGGCGGAAGAGTGTTTTCAGAAAGGCTCAAAGATTGCCAATTCCCAGATAAGAGTGGTAGAACTGGAGGAATATAAGAAAAATGCAGATCTGAGTGATTTATTGCGGGCCAAGAAGCCCGCCACAGAGTCAGCGTTCCAGTCGTCTGGTGAGACGAAGCCCGTTCACATTCACCCGACCGATCCCAGCGCAGCTCCGACTCATATTTCCACAACACTCGACTCTAAATAGGAAGAAGCGCTCATCCAATTCCTCCGTGAGAACTGGGACATCTTTGCATGGAAGCCTGCTGACATGCCGGGTGTTCCCAGGGGGCTGGCTGAGCATCGTTTACGAGTCGACCCAAAAGCAAAACCTGTCAAAGAACATCTTCGACGGTCCGCCGTCCAGAAGAGAAAGGCCATTGGCGAGGAGGTGGCTCGGCTCCTGGCAGCAAAGTTTATCCGAGAGATATACCACTCCGAGTGGCTCGCCAATGTTGTCATGGTCCCCAAGAAGGACAAGTCACTTCGCATGTGCATCGATTTCAAACATATCAATCGGGCCTACCCGAAAGATCATTTTCCTCTCCCTCGCATCGACCAAATTGTCGACTCGACTGTGGGGTGCGAGAGATTGTCTTTTTTAGACGCCTATTCCGGGTATCATCAGATCCGTCTGTATGGACCCGACGAGATCAAAACAGCTTTCATCACTCCATTCGGGTGCTTCTGTTATGTTACCATGCCATTTGGTCTCAAGAATGCCGGAGCCACGTTCATGAGGATGATTCAAAAGTGTTTACTCACTCAAATCAGTCGGAATGTGGAAGCGTACATGGATGATATTGTGCTCAAGTCACGAAAGGGTTCCGACCTGTTGACTGATCTCGCTGAAACATTTGCCAATCTCAGGAGGTATGATATCAAGCTTAATTCATCAAAGTGCACATTCGGAGTTCCTGGTGGGAAGTTACTCGGTTTTCTTGTTTCAGAATGAGGAATCGACGCTAACCCAGAAAAAGTTGGCACCATACTCCGAATGAAATGCCCTATGCGTGTGCACGATGTCCAGAAGCTTACTGGATGCTTGGCCGCGTTAAGTCGATTCATTTCTCACCTCGGTGAAAAGGCATTGCCTTTTTACCGACTGATGAAGAAGTTAGACAAGTTCGAGTGGACCCCAGAAGCTGATGCAGCATTTGCCGAGCTAAAAGCTCTACTCTCCACCCAGCCGGTGCTTGCTGCTCCAATCAGCAAAGAGCCTCTGTTGCTTTACATTGCAGCCACAGGACAAGTCGTCAGTACAGTACTTACGGTCGAGCGTGAAGAAGAAGGGAAAGCCTTCAAAGTTCAGCGCCTAGTGTATTATCTTTCCGAAGTTTTGACTCCATCGAAGCAAAGATACCCTCATTATCAGAAGCTTGTGTATGGGATCTACATGACCATGAAGAAGGTTGCTCATTATTTCTCTGATCATTCCATTACAGTCGTCGGTGACGCCCCACTGTTAGAGATTCTGCACAACAGAGATGCAACTGGTCGAGTGGCTAAATGGGTGATTGAACTCCTTCCCCTTGATATCAAGTTTGAGGCAAAGAAAGCCATTAAATCCCAAGCAATAGCAGATTTCCTTGCCGAGTGGATTGAACAACAACAACCAACTCAAGTTCACTCGGAACACTGGACCATGTTCTTTGACGGCTCTAAGATGTTAAATGGTTCTGGTGCTGGAGTAGTTTTGGTTTCCCCCAGAGGAGATAAGCTTAGATATGTGCTCCAAATTCACTTTGATTCCTCCAATATTGAAGCAGAATACGAGGCACTTTTATATGGGTTGCGCATGGCCATTTCACTCGGCGTCCGTCGCCTTATGGTTTATGGCGACTCAGATTTGGTGGTCAATCAGGTGATGAAGGAGTGGGACGTTAGAAGCCCAGCCATGACTGGATACTGCAATGCAGTGAGAAAACTGGAAAATAAATTCGAAGGGTTAGAGCTCCATCATATACCCCGACTGAAAAACCAAGCGGCTGATGATTTGGCGAAGTTAGGCTCCAAGAGAGAAGCCATTCCCAGTGATGTGTTCTTGGAACATATCCATACCCCATCAGTTAAGGAAGATCCTTTTACCGAAGAAGCTCCGCAGCCTAAAAGTGCCACGAATCCGACTGTAGTCGAAGTTCCAGTAGTGGTCGACCTGATCATGGAAGTGTTGGTGATCACTGCTGATTGGACAGTGCCGTATATCGCGTATATCTTAAGGAAAGAGCTCCCAGAGATTGAAGAAGAGGCTCGACAGATTGTCCGCCGATCTAAAGCCTTTACCGTGATAAAGGGACAGTTGTACAGAGAAAGCGCAACTGGAATTGGTCAGAAATGCATAACGCCAGAAGAAGGTCGAATAATCCTTGACGACATCCACTCGGGGACCTGTGGCCATCATGCGTCCTCTCGGACCATTGTAGCCAAAGCATACCGAGCCGGATTTTACTGGCCAAGAGCGAATGAAATGGCAAAGGAGATAGTCGACAAGTGTGAAGGATGTCAATTTTACTCCAATATGTCGCACAAGCCCGCCTCACCTTAAAGACCATACCACTCGTCTGGCCTTTCGCTGTATGGGGATTGGATATGGTTGGACCTCTGAGAACAGGCAGAAGCGGTTTCACCCATGTGCTGGTAGCAGTCGACAAGTTCACCAAGTGGATTGAGGCTAAACCCATCAAGAACCTTGATGCCGGCACTGCTGTCAGCTTCATCAGAGAGTTGATATTCAGATACGGAGTCCCACACAGCATCATCACTGACAACGGGTCAAACTTCGATTCCGAGGAATTCAGAGCATTCTGCACAGCTCAGGGCACACGGGGCGACTATGCTTCAGTCGCTCATCCTCAGTCGAATGGACAGGCAGAACGAGCAAATGGCTTGATTCTCAAAGGTCTGAAACCCTGATTGATGCGTGATCTCAAGCACGCAGCCGGTGCATGGGTCGACGAGCTTCCGTCAGTACTTTGGGGACTAAGGACCACACCTAACCGATCGACTGGGAGAACTCCGTTCTTCTTAGCCTACGGAGCTGAAGCGGTCTTGCCGAGTGACCTGCTTCACAATGCTCCCCGAGTCGAGCTCTACACCGAAGCTGAAGCAGAACAAGCCCGGCAAGACACAGTCGACCTTCTGGAAGAAGAAAGGGAGATGGCCTTGATCCGATCGACCATTTACCAGCAGGACTTGCGTCGCTTCCACGCCAAAAACGTGAGGAGTCGAGCCTTCCAGGAAGGAGATTTGGTTCTCCGAGTGGATCAGCAGAAACCACACAAGCTTGCTCCTTCTTGGGAAGGCCCCTTCATCGTCACCAATGTTCTCCACAATGGAGCATACCGTCTTTACAATGTCGAGCACCAGATCGACGAGCCCCGAGCTTGGAACGCGGAGCTGCTCCGCCCCTTTTACACTTAAGTATGCACTCGGAAATGTAATAAAAGTACTTCTGTAGTTCATTTTTCAAAGACAATAGTGTTATAATTTTCCCAGTGATTGTTGTTATTTTTTGTTCAAAAAAATCCCACCCAGTGGGTGGCTTAGCTGCGAATCCGTTTCGCCTAAGTTTGTAAAAAATCCTACCGAGTGGTGAGCCAGCCTCCCACTCGGAGGCTTAGCTGCGAATCCGTTTCGCCTAAGTTCAATAAAATCCTACCAAGTGGTGAGCCAGCCTCCCACTTGGAGGCTTAGCTGCAGTCCAAGTACTCGCCTAAGTTTAAATAAAATACTACCGAGTGGTGAGCCAGCCTCCCACTCGGAGGCTTAGCTGCAGTCCAAGTACTCGCCTAAGCTCAATAAAATCCTACCGAGTGATGAGCCAGTCTCCCACTTGGAGGCTTAGCTGCAGTCCAAGTACTCGCCTAAGTTTCATCGAAATCCTACCGAGTGGTGAGCCAGCCTCCCACTCGGGGACTTAGCTGCAGCATAGCGCTCGCCTAAGTACAAGTATAACGTGCGCTCCGCAAGGAAGACGAGGCGCAGGTCGACTACTGCCCTCCTCTTCCGAGCTACGCCACAAGTATAATGTGCCCTCCGAAAAGAGGACGAGGTACAAATCGACTGCCACTTCTTCTTCCGAGCTACGCCACAAGTATAATGTGCGCTCCGCAAGGAGGACAAGGTGCAGGTCGATTGATGCCTTCTTCTTCAAAGGTACGCAGCGAAAATCCTACCGAGTGGAGAGCAGGCCTCCCACTCGGAGGCTTAGCTGCAGCCCAGTGCTCGCCTAAGTTTTTTGGAAATCCTACCGAGTGGAGAACAGACCTCCCACCCGGGGGCTTAGCTGCAGCCCAGTGCTCGCCTAAGTTTTTGAAAATCCTACCGAGTGGAGAGCAGACCTCCCACTCGGGGGCTTATCTGCAGCCTTGTGCTCGCCTAAGTTTTTGAAAATCCTACCGAGTGAAGAGCAGACCTCCCACTCGGGGGCTTAGCTGCAGCCCAGTGCTCGCCTAAGTTTTTGAAAATCCTACCGAGTGAAGAGCAGACCTCCCACTCGGGTGCTTAGCTGCAGCCCAGTGCTCGCCTAAGTTTTTGAAAATCCTACCGAGTGGAGAGCCGACCTCCCACTCGGGCGCTTAGCTGCAGCCCAGTGCTCGCCTAAGGGTGTTGAGGAATAAGTCGATTGCAATATGTGCTTCATCTTAGCCTGCAAAATACACTTCAACCAGATGCAAACATATTCAACGTCGAATCCAAGTTCAGATAACGTCTTACGGAACCAGAAGTGCTCAGGCGTTAAGCCCGTTAAAGTTCATCGGTTACAAAAACCACTCGGCATACCGAGGAAAATTTAAGGCATTAAGCATAGAAGTTTTTTACCCCTCCTGTGGAGGGCTGGAAGGCGCAACAAACTCGTCCAGATCGATCCCATCTACGATCCGAGTGGCAGCAGCGATGAAGGTCTCCATGAAGGACCAGAAGTCATGCTTCTTGGTATTGGCCACCTTGAGAGCTACCAGTTTGTCCTCTCGCGCATCCTTGCAGTGAACACAGACGAGAGATAGAGCAACATCCGCACCGCACTTGGCAGAAGACTTCTTCCATTCTTGCACTCGACTTGGAACTTCGTTCAGTAGAGTCATCAGAGACTCAAGGTCATTCTGAAGTGTTTCTCCTGGCCAGAGTGCTGTGTCGATACGAGAAGTTGCAACCTTCAGCCTTGCAAGATAGTCGACAACGGCAGCAACACGAGACTCGGGTCGGAGCACATTCATGGCGGCTTCGTCCTGCATGGGAGAATTGATGGGATCCAGGCTTGTCTCCAGTCGACCGGTCTCCTCCTCAAAGTTCTGGCAGAACTCTGCAAGCACAACCCCAAAGTCAAGACACCCGTCTGATGGCGAGATCATAGTTAAAATGTCTATTTGATACAAAGGATTACCTTCAAGCATGAGGAATAGCTTCTTGGCGAGTCCTCCCAGATAAGCCTCCAGATCATTCTTCTTTCCCACCAACTCGCTGGCCTTGTCCCTCAAGGCAATCTTGTCATTCTTCAGTCGACTGACCTCCTTGTTGGCCGCATCAAGAGCAGCTTTCAGATTGGTATTTTCCTCTTCAAGCTTGGTGATTGAAGCCAGCTTCTCATCTGCGAGCTTGGTCTTCTCTAAAGCCGCTTTCTGCGCCTCAGCCAAGTCAAGGTCTTTCTTCTTCAGAGCATCCCTCAGTTTGTCTACAAAGTCACAGTGAGATCAAACTCGGAAATGGACAAGAGGCAAAAGCAGTCGTCGAGGTTCTCACCAAACATACATTTTGCCTCCTCCTTCGCCTTCGTGAAGTTCTCCTGGACAAGCTTCAGATCAAGTTCGAGCTGGATATGCTTGTTCTCCAACTCAGTATAACGAGTTGTGAGCTCGCAAGATTTCTGCGAAGAATCAATCGACAGATGTCAAAGACAGGTCACCTCCGAGTGACTAAAGAAAAATTGTAGCATTTCTAAGACTACAGCCGAATATAAACATTCGACCCTAGTCTCGGGGACTACACCCAGTGGGTGCACTCAGCGTGCCCCCACTAATTCTATCAGTTAGAGTCGATTAGTCAACCAACAGATAGCCAAAAAAAGACAGAGAGGTGTTCTTCAGACTGTAGTCGACTGCCAGCAGTTGACCATAGTCTCGGGAACTACACCCAGCGGATGCACTCAGCGTGCCCCCACCGGTCAGTGATTCCATTCGACCTGATCGAGTAAAGAAAAAAAAATTAAGACATAAAGACTATGGTCGACTGCCAGCAGTCCACCATAGCCTTGGGGACTGCACCCAGTGGGTGCACTCAGCGTGCCCCCACCAATCCAGAATTTCAATCGGCGCACCCAGTGGGTGTACGACAGAAACTAAGATTTTCAGAAAGAAAGATTTTCAGGTAACATATCCTAACAGAACAGGTGGTGATCGACTAACCTGAACATTGCTCTGAAGAGCTGAGCTGGCGTCATAAGCCGCCTGACTGGCGTCTCGGATCGCCTTCACTTGCTCCATCATGACCCCTGCCTGGCGTATTGCTTCTTTAGCAACGCTTGCTTGGTCTTCTGGGACGTGGTGGGTCGAGAAAAGTGAAGGCTGAGCAGCACTCGACGATGAAGGGCAAGCACTCGTCAGCGGCACCGCAAAGGATACAGTAGGCCGAGTGACGCTGTCCCCCTCCACAACCAACGTCTCGGGTGCTGACACGTCGTGAGTCGCCTTGCCAGCAGACGCTTTCCTATTCCTCCTCTGCCTCAGTGGTTCCTCGTCATCGTCGTCAGGAAGGTCAATAACGACGTTAGGTGGAGCTGCAGAAAAGAGCCAAAGTTAAAGGCAAAGGTCCAACTGTTGGGGAACGTTGCAGAAAATTAAAATTTTTCCTACGGTTTCACCAAGATCCATCTATGAGTTCATCTAGGCAACGAGTCAAGGGAGATGCATCTACATACCACTTTGTAGATCGCGAGCAGAAGCGTTCAAAAGAACGGGGTTGAAGTAGTCGTTCTCGTCGTGATCCTATCATCGGAGATCCTAGCGCCGAACGGACGGCACCTCCGTGTTCAACACACGTACGGAGCGGATGACGTCTCCTCCTTCTTGATCCAGCAAGGGGGAAGGAGAGGTTGATGATGATGGCTCCAGCAGCAGCACAACGGCGTGGTGGTGGTGGAACAGCAGCACTCCGGCAGGGCTTCGCCAAGCACGCGACGGAGGAGGAAAAGGTGTAGCAGGGGGAGGGGGCGCCAGGACTTCAGGGTGTGTGGCTGCCCCTCTCCCCCCTCCCTTTATATAGGCCCCCAGGGGGGGCACCGGCCCTGGGAGATTCAATCTCCCAAGGGGGCGGCGGCCAAGGGGGGAGGAGTCCCCCCCAAGGCATGTGGTGCGCCCCCCCCCTCCACCCTAGGGTTTCAACCCTAGGCGCAGGGGGTGGGCCTAGGGGGGCGCACCAGCCCACTATGGGCTGGATCCCCTCCCACTTCAGCCCATGGGGCCCTCTGGGATGGGTGGCCCCACCCGGTGGACCCCCGGGACCCTTCCGGTGGTCCCGGTACAATACCGGGTGACCCCGAAACTTTCCTGATGGCCGAAATACCACTTCCTATATATAATTCTTTACCTCCGGACCATTCCGAAACTCCTCGTGACGTCTGGGATCTCATCCGGGACTCCGAACAACATTCGGTATACTGCATACTCATATTCATACAACCCTAGCGTCACCGAACCTTAAGTGTGTAGACCCTACGGGTTCGGGAGACACGTAGACATGACCGAGACGGCTCTCGGGCAATAACCAACAGCGGGATCTGGATACCCATGTTGGCTCCCACATGCTCCTCGATGATCTCATCGGATGAACCACGATGTCGAGGATTCGAACAACCCCGTATACAATTCCCTTTGTCATTCGGTACGTTACATGCCCGAGACTCGATCGTCGGTATCCCAATACCTCGTTCAGTCTCGTTACCGGCAAGTCACTTTACTCGTACCGTAATGCATGATCCCGTGACCAAACACTTGGTCACTTTGAGCTCATTATGATGGTGCATTACCGAGTGGGCCCAGAGATACCTCTCCGTTATACGGAGTGACAAATCCCAGTCTCGATCCGTGTCAACCCAACAGACACTTTCGGAGATACCTGTAGTGCACCTTTATAGTCACCCAGTTACGTTGTGACGTTTGGTACACCCAAAGCACTCCTACGGTATCCGGGAGTTACACGATCTCATGGTCTAAGGAAGAGATACTTGACATTGAAAAAGCTCTAGCGAAACAAACTACACGATCTTGTGCTATGCTTAGGATTGGGTCTTGTCCATCACATCATTCTCCTAATGATGTGATCCCGTTGTCAATGACATCTAATGTCCATAATCAGGAAACCATGACTATCTGTTGACCAACGAGCTAGTCAACTAGAGGCTCACTAGGGACATGTTATGGTCTATGTATTCACGCGTGTATTACGATTTCCGGATAATACAATTATAGCATGAATAAAAGACAATTATCATGAACAAGGAAATATAATAATAATGCTTTTATTATTGCCTCTAGGGCATATTTCCAACAGTCTCCCACTTGCACTAGAGTCAATAATCTAGTTACATTGTGATGAATCGAACACCCATAGAGTTCTGGTGTTGATCTTGTTTTGCTCGCGAGAGAGGTTTAGTCAACGGATCTGTGACATTCAGATCCGTATGTACTTTGCAAATATCTATGTCTCCATCTTGAACATTTTCACGGATGGAGTTGAAACGACGCTTGATGTGCCTGGTCTTCTTGTGAAACCTGGGCTCCTTGGCAAGGGCAATAGCTCCAGTGTTGTCACAAAAGAGTTTGATCGGCCCCAACACATTGGGTATGACTCCTAGGTCGGTGATGAACTCCTTCACCCAAATAGCTTCATGCGCTGCCTCAGAGGCTGCCATGTACTCCGCTTCACATGTAGATCCCGCCACGACGCTCTGCTTGCAGCTGCACCAGCTTACTGCTCCACCATTCAACATATACACATATCCGGTTTGTGACTTAGAGTCATCCAGATCTGTGTCGAAGCTAGCGTCGACGTAACCCTTTACGACGAGCTCTTCGTCACCTCCATAAATGAGAAACATGTCCTTCGTCCTTTTCAGGTACTTTAGGATATTCTTGACCGCTGTCCAGTGTTCCTTGCCGGGATTACTTTGGTACCTTCCTACCAAACTTACGGCAAGGTTTACATCAGGTCTGGTACACAGCATGGCATACATAATAGATCCTATGGTTGAGGCATAGGGGATGACGCTCATCTCTTCTTTATCTTTTGTCGTGGTCGGGCATTCAGCCGAGCTCAATCTCACACCTTGCAATACAGGCAAGAACCCCTTCTTGGACTGATCCATTTTGAACTTCTTCAAAATCTTATCAAGGTATGTGCTCTGTGAAAGACCTATGAGGCGTCTCGATCTATCTCTATAGATCTTGATGCCTAATATATAAGCAGCTTCTCCAAGGTCCTTCATTGAAAAACACTTATTCAAGTAGGCCTTAATGCTGTCCAAGAATTCTATATCATTTCCCATCAAAAGTATGTCATCTACATATAATATGAGAAATGCTACAGAGCTCCCACTCACTTTCTTGTAAACGCGGGCTTCTCCATAAGTCTGCATAGACCCAAACGCTTTGATCATTTCATCAAAGCGAATGTTCCAACTCCGAGATGCTTGCACCAGCCCATAAATGGATCGCTGGAGCTTGCATACTTTGTTAGCATTCTTAGGATCGACAAAACCCTCCGGCTGCATCATATACAGTTCTTCCTTAAGATTCCCATTAAGGAATGTCGTTTTGACGTCCATCTGCCATATCTCATAATCATAGTATGCGGCAATTGCTAACATGATTCGGACGGACTTAAGCTTCACTACGGGAGAGAAAGTCTCATCGTAGTCAATCCCTTGAACTTGCCGATAACCCTTAGCGACAAGTCGAGCTTTATAGATGGTGACATTACCATCCGCATCCGTCTTCTTCTTAAAGATCCATTTGTTTTCTATCGCTCGCCGATCATCGGGCAAGTCAGTCAAAGTCCATACTTTGTTTTCATACATGGACTCTATCTCGGATTTCGTGGCTTCTAGCCATTTGTTGGAATCTGGGCCCGCCATCGCTTCTTCATATTTCGAAGGTTCACCATTGTCTAACAACATGATTTCCAGGACAGGGTTGCCGTACCACTCTGGTGCGGAACGTGTCCTTGTGGACCTACGAAGTTCAGTAGCAACTTGATCCGAAGTACCTTCATCATCATCATTATTTTCCTCTTCAGTTGGTGTAGGCATCACAGGAACATTTTCCTGAGCTGCACTACTTTCCCGTTCAAGAGGTAGTACTTCATCGAGTTCTACTTTCCTCCCACTTACTTCTTTCAAGAGAAACTCCTTTTCCAGAAAGGATCCGTTCTTGGCAACAAAGATCTTGCCCTCGGATCTTAAGTAGAAGGTCTACCCAATGGTTTCTTTAGGGTATCCTATGAAGACGCATTTTTTCGACTTGGGTTCGAGCTTTTCAGGTTGAATTTTCTTGACATAAGCATCGCATCCCCAAACTTTTAGAAACGACAGCTTAGGTTTCTTCCCAAACCATAATTCATACGGTGTCGTCTCAATGGATTTAGACGGTGCCCTATTTAAAGTGAATGTAGCTGTCTCTAGAGCGTATCCCCAAAATGATAGTGGTAAATCCGTAAGAGACATCATAGATCGCACCATATCCAATAGAGTGCGATTACGACATTCAGACACACTGTTTCGCTGAGGTGTTCCAGGCGGCGTGAGTTGTGAAACGATTCCACATTTTCTTAAGTGTGTACCAAATTCGTGACTTAAATATTCTCCTCCATGATCCGATCGTAAGAATTTTATCTTTCGGTCACGTTGATTCTCTACTTCATTCTGAAATTCCTTGAACTTATCAAAGGTCTCAGACTTGTGTTTCATCAAGTAGACATACCCATATCTACTCAAGTCATCTGTGAGAGTGAGAACATAACGATATCCTCCGCGAGCCTCAACACTCATTGGACCCCACACATCGGTATGTATGATTTCCAACAAGTTGGTTGCTCGCTCCATTGTTCCGGAGAACGGAGTCTTGGTCATTTTTCCCATGAGGCATGGTTCGCATGTGTCAAATGATTCATAATCGAGAGACTCTAAAAGTCCATCAGCATGGAGCTTCTTCATGTGCTTGACACCAATGTGACCAAGGCGGCAGTGCCACAAGTATGTGGGACTATCGTTGTCAACTTTACATCTTTTGGTATTCACGCTATGAATATGTCTAACATTACGTTCGAGATTCATTAAGAATAAACCATTGACCATCGGAGCATGACCATAAAACATATCTCTCATATAAATGGAACAACCATTATTCTCGGATTTAAATGAGTAGCCATCTCGTATCAAACGAGATCCAGATACAATGTTCATGCTCAAACTTGGCACCAAATAACAATTATTAAGGTTCAAAACTAATCCCGTAGGTAAATGTAGAGGTAGCGTGCCGACGGCGATCACATCGACTCTGGAACCATTCCCGACGCGCATCGTCACCTCGTCCTTCGCCAGTCTCCGCTTATTCCGCAGCTCCTGCTGTGAGTTACAAATATGAGCAGCGGCACCGGTATCAAATACCCAGGAGTTACTTTGAGTACTGGTAAGGTACACATCAATTACATGTATATCAAATATACCTTTGGTGTTGCCGGCCTTCTTATCCGCTAAGTATTTGGGGCAGTTCCGCTTCCAGTGACCCTTCCCCTTGCAATAAAAGCACTTAGTTTCAGGCTTGGGTCCATTCTTTGACTTCTTCCCGGCAACTGGCTTACCGGGCGCGGCAACATCTTTGCCGTCCTTCTTGAAGTTCTTCTTACCCTTTGCCTTCTTGAACTTACTGGTCTTATTGACTATCAACACTTGATGTTCTTTCTTGATTTCAACCTCTGCTGATTTCAGCATCGAGAATACTTCAGGAATGGTCTTCACCATCCCCTGCATATTGTAGTTCATCACAAAGCTCTTGTAGCTTGGTGGGAGCGACTGAAGGATTCTGTCAATGACCGCCTCATCCGGGAGATTAATGTCCAGCTGGGACAGGCGGTTGTGCAACCTAGACCTTTTGAGTATATGCTCACTGACAGAACTATTTTCCTCCATCTTACAACTATAGAACTTGTCAGAGACTTCATATATCTCGACCCGGGCATGAGCTTGGAAAACTAGTTTCAGCTCCTCGAACATCTCATATGCTCCGTGTTGCTCAAAACGCTTTTGGAGCCCCGGTTCTAAGCTGTAAAGCATGCCGCACTAAACGAGGGAGTAATCATCAGCACGAGACTGCCAAGCATTCATAATGTCTTGGTTCTATGGGACGGGAGCGTCACCTAGCGGTCCTTCTAGGACATATTGTTTCCTGGCAGCTATGAGGATGATCCTCAGGTTCCGGACCCAGTCTGTATAGTTGCTGCCATCATCTTTCAGCTTGGTTTTCTCTAGGAACGCGTTGAAGTTCATGTTGACATGAGCGTTGGCCATTTAGTCTACAAGACATATTAATGCAAAAAGTTTTAGACTAAGTTCATGATAATTAAGTTCATCTAATCAAATTATTTTAATGAACTCCCACTCAGATTAGACATCCCTCTAGTCATCTAAGTGTTACACGATCCGAGTCGACTAGGCCGTGTCCGATCATCACGTGAGACGGACTAGTCATCGTCGGTGAACATTCTCATGTTGATCGTATCTTCCATACGACTCATGTTCGACCTTTCGGTCTCCGTGCTCCGAGGCCATGTCTGCACATGCTAGGCTCGTCAAGTTAACCCTAAGTGTTTTGCATGTGTAAAACTGTCTTACACCCGTTGTATGTGAACGTAAGGATCTATCACACCCGATCATCACGTGGTGCTTCGAAACGACGAACTTTAGCAACGGTGCACAGTTAGGGGAGAACACTTCTTGAAATTTTTGTAAGCGATCATATTATTTACTACCGTCGTTCTAAGTAAACAAGATGCATAAACATAATAAACATCTCATGCAATTATATAATAGTGACATGATATGGCCAATATCATATAGCTCCTTCGATCTCCATCTTCGGGGCTCCATGATCATCTTCGTCACCGGCATGACACCATGATCTCCATCATCGTGTCTTCATGAAGTTGTCACGCCAACGACTACTTCTACTTCTATGGCTAACACGTTTAGCAACAAAGTAAAGTAATTTACATGGCGTTCTTCAATGACACGCAGGTCATACAAAATAAAGACAACTCCTATGGCTCCTGCTGGTTGTCATACTCATCGACATGCAAGTCATGATTCCTATTACAAGAACATGATCTCATACATCACAATATATCATTCATCATTCATCACAACTTCTGGCCATA
Organism: Triticum dicoccoides; assembly: GCF_002162155.2. Lineage (NCBI taxonomy): Eukaryota > Viridiplantae > Streptophyta > Magnoliopsida > Poales > Poaceae > Triticum > Triticum dicoccoides. Next base: position 103,524,752 of record NC_041393.1, read on the forward strand.
TCACATCACATGACAATTGCTGCAAAAACAAGTTAAACGTCCTCTAATTGTTGTTGCATCTTTTACGTGGCTGCAATTGGGTTCTAGCAAGAACGTTTTCTTACCTACGAATAACCACAACGTGATCTTGTAAACTTCTATTTACCCTTCATAAGGACCCTTTTCATCGAATCCGCTTCAACTAAAGTGGGAGAGACAGACACCCGCCAGCCACCTTATGCAACTAGTGCATGTTAGTCGGTGGAACCGGTCTCACGTAAGCGTACGTGTAAGGTTGGTCCGGGCCGCTTCATCCCACAATACCGCTGAAGCAAGATAAGACTAGTAGCGGCAAGCAAGTTGACAAGATCTACGCCCACAACTAAATTGTGTTCTACTCGTGCAATAGAGAACTACGCATAGACCTAGCTCATGATGCCACTGTTGGGGAATGTTGCAGAAAATTAAAAATTTTCCTACGGTTTCACCAAGATCCATATATGAGTTCATCTAGGCAACGAGTCAAGGGAGATGCATCTACATACCACTTTGTAGATCGCGAGCGGAAGCGTTCAAAAGAACGGTGTTGAAGTAGTTGTTCTCATCGCGATCCTATCACCGGAGATCCTAGCGCCGAACGGACGGCACCTCCGCGTTCAACACACGTACGGAGCAGATGACGTCTCCTCCTTCTTGATCCAGCAAGGGGGAAGGAGAGGTTGATGATGATGGCTCCAGCAGCAGCACAACGGCGTGGTGGTGGTGGAACAGCAGCACTCCGGCAGGGCTTCACCAAGCACGCGACGGAGGAGGAAGAGGTGTAGCAGGGGGAGGGGGCACCAGGACTTCAGGGTGTGTGGCTGCCCCTCTCCCCCTCCCTTTATATAGGCCCCCAGGGGGGGCGCCGGCCCTGGGAGATTCAATCTCCCAAGGGGCGGCGGCCAAGGGGGGAGGAGTGCCCCCCAAGGCATGTGGTGCGCCCGCCCCCCCACCCTAGGGTTTCAACCCTAGGCGCAGGGGGTGGGCCTAGGGGGGCGCACCAGCCCACTATGGGCTGGCTCCCCTCCCACTTCAGCCCATGGGGCCCTCCGGGATGGGTGGCCCCACCCGGTGGACCCCCGGGACCCTTCCAGTGGTCCCGGTACAATACCGGGTGACCCCGAAACTTTCCCGATGGCCGAAATACCACTTCCTATATATAATTCTTTACCTCTGGACCATTTCGAAACTCCTCGTGACGTCCGGGATCTCATCCGGGCCTCCGAACAACATTCGGTATACTGCATACTCATATTCATACAACCCTAGCGTCACCGAACCTTAAGTGTGTAGACCCTACGGGTTCGGGAGGCACGTAGACATGACCGAGACGGCTCTCGGGCAATAACCAACAGCGGGATCTGGATACCCATGTTGGCTCCCACATGCTCCTCGATGATCTCATCGAATGAACCACGATGTTGAGGATTCAAACAACCCCGTATACAATTCCCTTTGTCATTCGGTACGTTACATGCCCGAGACTCGATCGTCGGTATCCCAATACCTCGTTCAGTCTCGTTACCGGCAAGTCACTTTACTCGTACCGTAATGCATGATCCCGTGACCAAACACTTGGTTACTTTGAGCTCATTATGATGATGCATTACCGAGTGGGCCCAGAGATACCTCTCCGTCATACGGAGTGACAAATCCCAGTCTCGATCCGTGTCAACCCAACAGACACTTTCGGAGATACCTGTAGTGCACCTTTATAGTCACCCAGTTACGTTGTGACGTTTGGTACACCCAAAGCACTCCTACGGTATCCGGGAGTTACACGATCTCATGGTCTAAGGAAGAGATACTTGACATTGAAAAAGCTCTAGCAAAACGAACTACACGATCTTGTGCTATGCTTAGGATTGGGTCTTGTCCATCACATCATTCTCCTAATGATGTGATCCCGTTGTCAATGACATCTAATGTCCATAATCAGGAAACCATGACTATCTGTTGACCAACGAGCTAGTCAACTAGAGGCTCACTAGGGACATGTTATAGTCTATGTATTCACACGTGTATTACGATTTCCGGATAATACAATTATAGCATGAATAAAAGACAATTATCATGAACAAGGAAATATAATAATAATGCTTTTATTATTGCCTCTAGGGCATATTTCCAACACCAACCAAGTGAAGACGGAACTACAAAGGTCGTACCAGGTTTTGAAGTGACAGCATCTTCCATTTCGTGATCTTCAGGTCTGGTCGAGGTATCAGAAGTAGCAGCACTACAATTCCAAAAGTCAGTCGGTCAGCTCACAAATCGACCAAGAATAAATCCATGTGAAACAAGAAAACTCAAGTTACACCATTACCCTGAGATAGTGGGGATCACCATCTTCATCTTCGGCAAGACCATCGTCGGCTTCGACGACGCCACTCGAGATTGCTTCGGAGCTTTCTCAGTCGGCGCCGGAGAAGTCGTCCGAGGACGCTTGGTCGATTGCGCGACGGGAACAACCCCCTTACCACGTTCAGCAGCAGGGTCATGGACAAGCTTCGAGCGTCTTTCAGAACGGGGAGGTGCAACTTCCTCCTCCTCCTCCTCTTCCTCCTCATCAGAGTCTTCATCTTCATCGTCATCACCATCCGAATCCCACTCCTCCGGGCTTTCGCCCCCACTTCCTTCCTCCTCCTCAGTCGGTGCCTGCGCCCCATTGGGCATCGAGTACAACTCAGTGGTGGCCTGACAAACTACGAAACAAGACAAAGGTTAGTCGATCGATTGGCAGTGAAACAAAATGAATGAAACAGGATCACCACCGGGAATAAGTGGTCATACCGTGTCTGGTTGATAAGGCTGGTCGAGTGGTGGGATCCTCCTAGCCCCACGAGGGTTATCTTTGTTCCCCGTGATGGCAGTCATCCACCTCTCCAGTGTGGCATCGTCGACCTCCTCTGGGTGGACCCGAGTGGTGTCCTCGATACCAGAGTACAACCACATCGAGTGACCTCGGTACTGGAGCGGCTGAATGCGCCGTCGAAGAAAAACCTCCAAAAGATCCATACCAGTGACCCCGTCGCGGATGAGTTGAACTACACGCTCCATCAACATTTTAACCTAAGCTTTTTCCTCCGGAAGTACCTTCAGGGAAGATGGCTTGTTCACTCGGTCCATGGAGAATGGAGGGAGACCAGTCGACTGCCCCGGCGTCGACTCGTCTTGGCAGTAGAACCAGGTCGACTGCCACCCTCTAACCGACTCGGGAAGGGTCATGGCTGGAAAAGCACTCTTACTCCTCATTTGGACCCCAAGACCCCACACATCTAGATTACCTTAGTCCTCTCATCATCCGGACTCGCCTTTTTCACCGTCTGAGAGCGACAAGTGAATATGTGCTTAAAGAGACCCCAGTGCGGCCGACAACCCAGGAAGTTTTCGCACAGAGACACGAAAGCGGCGAGATAGGCAATGGAATTGGGAGTGAAGTGGTGGAGTTGAGCCCCAAAGAAGTTCAGAAACCCTCGGAAGAAAAGATTCGGCGGCAAAGAGAACCCGCGATCTACGTGAGTGGCTAGGAGGACACACTCACCCTCTTGTGGCCGCGGTTGCCACTCCGCCCCCGGAAGTCTTGCTGACCCATGAGAGATCAGTCCCTCATTGGCGAAATCGTCGAGATCCCTCTGGGTGATGGTCGAGCGGATCCAATCCCCTTGGACCCGGCCTTGCGGCAGGCGGGACCGCGACGAAGATCCGCCCCGACTGGTCGCTCTCCCCTTCGCTTTCACCGTCGCAGTCGCCTTCTTCGCCTGCTCCAAGGCTGCTGTCTTCTCCTTCACCCTTGTCGCCGACGAGGCGCGCGAGGAACAGTTGGGCGGAGATAAAAGCGGGCGCAGCGGGCGAGGTGGAGGAAGGGGGAGAGGTGATTGGAGATGCACTGTTCAAAAAACCCCGTCCGGCGCTTTATATAAGGTCGCTTCCGAGTGACTAAACGGTAGGCCCGGACGATCCTGTCAAATCCCCGAAACAGTCGCGCGCGCGATACGTGGCGAAAAAGGTGGCGCGGAAATCGAGGCGTCTCTGCCTTATCCCATCCAAGTACCGCGGTCCTCTCCGCTTTGCGCGCTTCCCAAAATTCGGATCCCACTAAATCCGCTAACAGCAGAGCAACCTGTCAGACGGTAGATTTCCTATGATCCGTCGCTCGGAAATCCACCAAGTTCAAAAGTTCACTCGACAGAGAAAAAAAAATGGATCAAGGCGACTGAAAGAAAAGTTGATGCCATCGCTAAAAAAAGTCATTGATCCAGAATGTGACATATTCAGAACACGGAAAACAGGTCGGAAAAATTATCAACTCCTTCCTCAATCAAACCTCGATCCATTCGGGGGCTAATGACGAAGTCATGTACCTAGGGTAGGGTCATGGACCTGTCCAAGATACCCTCCCCAAGGACATCTCTATGGGAAGCTGCCTTCCAGTCGACCAAGAGAGATTCCACTCGACAGACTCGAAGACACTCGACCATGAAGACTCACTCGACCAATAGGAGATCAAGAGCCACTCTGCATCCAAACGGTCTGTAATTAAGTAGTCTTTATGGTCATGATGACACTTTATGTAAGGCGTTACAGGCAACGCCTGGCCTTAATGTACTTTAAACCCTCCGCTGCGTGGGCTGGCTAGGGTCCTGGCAGACACTATATAAGCCACCCTCCTCCACTGGCAGAAGGGTTCGCACCCCTGTAACACATACGCTTATAATCCAGTCGACCGCCTCCGGGCTCCGAGACGTAGGGCTATTACTTCCTCCGAGAAGGGCCTGAACTCGTAAATCCCTTGCGTATACAATTACTCCATAGCTAGGATCTTGCCTCTCTATACCTACCCCCCATTCTACTGTCAGCCTTATTACCACGACATCAACAGCCCTCCATAATCGAGGAGCCGCCAGGTTGAAGCCCCCGAAACGTGCAAGTCCTTCGAAAGCGCGGGCGCCTTGAGGTTGATGGAGAAGCTCTTCTTCTGAAGTTCGCTATGGACTCCACATAACTTGGCTGTAGTATTTCCCACGATGCCGACAAACAAAAATTAGGCAACTTTTCATATTTAACAGGAAAGTATATCTTGATAGTGCCCCCGACCTCGGTTGTGTCGATGAACTTCCTCACTGGCTCGTCCACTTGATGCTCGACACGGACGCGCATGTACTCATCGATAATCTTCTTGTTCTTGTGTGCCACCGTAATGACGGTGCCGAGCTTGTCGCCTAGGATCCATCCCATTTACATGGTCTTGATTGGAACTGGCAACCCATGGATTTGCACCCAAATTCTAAAAGAATCCAGGGGAACATCCACGGGGTCACCACCTCCATCAAACGCCGCGAGCAGGATGACATCATTTCTGTAGTGCCATGGTCCTGCTTGCAGTACATGACGCCGGTCTCCCTCCTCCGAGAAGGTGATGACGAACCCCCCATCTTCACTTTTGACTCGCCGCGCAGCCGCCATGGCCCTTTCAGCTCGTTGACGACGGCCTGGGGTCAGCCAGGTATGGTGAAAGTACCTCACCCACCACCTGCTTGCCCGATGGCATGAAGTTGTTGGAACATGGTTATAAACTCTACACTTTAAACACACACAAAAAAATATTTCAAAGAAATTTGTATTAAATAACAGCCCATTAAATAAAGCCATGTATGTCTTGACGTCAAAGCATGTTTGGTTGATTTCGTGAATTTTCACAATGTGTACATGTGACTGTTTTTCGTTCTCAAGAAAATGGTGTTGATAGTCAAGGCTGAACTGCAGTATGGCTTGGGTCTGGACCAGAGAATACATGATTGAGTAATACAAGAATTATACTGAATTTATTTTGGTGTGGATTGCTTTACTGCCAAGCGCCAAGCAGACTAGAGAAGGCAAATCACTCGACATAGAGCAACTTCTCTTGCCTTGCGCACCACATCAGCTCAATAATTACCTTCATCCATGGCCTCCGATAGTAGTACATCAAGCAGCACGAAACGTAAAGCAGTGTTCTCCCGATCGTTCTGGAATACTCGAGACCCCAACCGATCTCCCCAGAACCTTCTAAACCCAATTCAGCATCCCCTTCCCCAAGAAAGCTTTCCCGCTCCTCCTTTACAAAACCCCCCTCCATTTCGCACCCCCCTCTCTCGCTCACCACAAGAATCCAAAATCATCACAGCAGATAGAGAGAGAGAAGAGAGGGAAAGAAGAGAGAGAAAGAGGAGAAGAGACAGACCATGGCCTCCGCCGTCGTTTGCAAGGGCGAGGGTACCGCGCCGGCCAGCCTCCTCAAGTCCGGTGCTCCCGTGGCCTTCTGCCCGCTCCGCTCCCCCGCCGTCACCACCCCCGCCGCCCGTACAGCACCCAGGACAAGGAGGTCAGCCGCCACGACGAAGACTACAGCGGCCGCGACCTCGTCATCCCCAGCTTCTTCTCACAGGGTATGCTTCCCCGCCTGTCTTGCGCCGTTTGTTTGCGTTCGTTGTGAAGTCTTTCCCTGGTGAGTCAAATCAACCTTCTGATCTGCTTTTGGTGTCCTCGCTGTTGATTCTGCAGACGTGCTCGACCCGCTCGGCGCGCCGACCAGTATGGCCCGTCTGCTGTCTCTCATGGAGGACGTCGCAACTAAGACCGGCGGCCTCTCCTCCACTGCTGGTGCTGGGGCGTCGCGGCTCGGACGCTGGGTGGCCAAGGAGGACGACGACGCGGTGTACCTCAAGGTGCCGATGCCGGGGCTGACCAAGGAGCACGTGAAGGTGCGCGCGGACAAGAACATCCTGGTGATCGAGGGCGAGGGCGAGAAGCAGCCCTGGGACGGCGACGACGACTCCGCGGTGCCGAGGTACAACCGCCGCATCGAGGTGCCCGCTGACGCGTACAAGATGGACAAGATCAAGGCCGAGATGAAGAATGGCGTGCTCTGGGTCACCCTGCTCAAGGTCAAGGAGGAGGAGCGCAAGGACGTCTTCCACGTCAAGGTCGAGTAGGTAGTGCCGTCGTGGTAGTGCTCATGGAGGATGGCCGGCGCGAGAGAGTGTGAGAGACGCCTTGTTGATGGGGTCATGTTTGGTGTCTTTCTTCCTTGTTTTGCTTCGTTGATCGTCCTGCATCGAGTAGGTGAAGTTGGCCGCGAGTTTCGGCATATGATGAACTTGCTTTGGTGGTGAAATTGGTCATGAAATTCTGTTGATTTCATCAAATTTGGCATATGATGAACTGATTTGGTGCTGAAATTGGTCATGAAACCTTCTTGATCTCCTTAATTTTGGCGTACTAGACTAGCTTGGTGAAACTGGTCATTAACTTTATTGATTTAGTGGTGAAATTTGTCATGAACTTTGTTTATTGTATCAAGTTTGGCCTGATGAACTACTTTGATTGTCTTAAGCCAGTCTCGCCTGTCTATCTTTTCTCGTCCTTGATCTGTATTGCTTTAAGCTTTCTGCAAAAAGCTGTGCATTCATGCCAACTCTCTGAAAATTTGACTGGTCTCCTCGAGTTTGACGTCATGGAGTTGGTGAACTGGCAGTTACAGGTTGTGCTTATCCTTGAATTATTTGTGCTGAAATTTTTGCTGGTCTGATCTCCTCGAATTTTGTTTGCTTATCCTTGAGTTTAACTTCGTGTAAAAACCTGCATCTGTTCCAGTTTGTAGTTGTAGGGTTCTTGCGTGGACTGTCACAATGGATAGGCGTTTGTTTCTTTATGTCCTGCTTCGTTGATCTTCACAATGGATAGGGCTCCCTCCCTGAATGTTTTGTGTTTATCCTCTGTGTTAACTTCTTGACATTATCAACTATACTTTGGTGGAGCAGTTGATCCTGAACTCTGTTGATTTTCCAAGAATAAAAAAGTGTGATGAACTACTTTGCTGGTGAAAATTCGTCATTAAACTTTGTTGAATCGTCATTGAATTAGCAAGTACACTACTTTTTTCATGTGAGGCCAACAGTTGATTGCACAAATAACAAAATGCAAAAATGTGACTCCACTCAAATTACGCACATAAGTTATGACCGTACTCCTAATATTTTAGTTTCATAGCAACGCACGGGCATTGTGCCAGTTTGTATAATTTCTTTGGGTTAAACTAACACTGGAAATGACACTAATCCACCCAGAAGCTTTTTATTTTGAGCACACCATCTTCTTTCAGTTTCTGGACCCAATTCTGAGCTGTACAGCAAGTACCCTGTATATGGTTCCAAACTGTTTGAAAATTGGTACACTTGTACACCTTAGTACGGTAACACCCCTAGACATCACCCACACACCGACCCTTACCTAGTTTGCTTTGTAGCTGCTGTCAAAGTTTGCTACAGCAAAGTGTTTGGGCTTGCAGAATGCAATTCAGTGCACCTGGGGACACAGGGAGACAACTTCTAGCCCATACTCTGAACACCTCACACACTAGACACGGTGCTAAGCACCAATAATGGGCCAGGGCTCTTGGCCGTGGTGATCACGCCACTGGCATGCAGAGAGCGTGCTCTGCACACTAGCGTGCAACTAACCCGACGGCTTCATCGCGTTCCGCGTCCCCGGCTCGCCATCGCTCACAGGACGCCACGCGCACGCCTCTGCAAACCCCCTCGACGCCCTACGACCAGCCCCGCTAGGCTCGCCGGAAGACGCGGTGCCGCTCACCTATGACGCGCCGCAGTCGTCGTCTTCCTGCACAGCCCGGACAGCCGCAGCCACGATCTCGCAAGCACTCACCCGGACCCGCCAAGTCCCCCACTACGGCTTGGCAGAGTCCGGCGTGACCACAACTGATCCGAGCTTATCCGCGGTGGTGCCATGTCTGCAACACCCACACGTCGGGTATAAAAGACCCCCCGGCTCACACTTCACTCGCACCACCTCCTCCCTTCTCTCACACGTCACACAAGCCATTGAGCACGCCCAGGATGGCCTGCCGCCGCAAAATCAAGCGAAACTCCGCCGCTTGGGCGCCCTCGCCGGCAAGGATTTTCCTCGACCTCCAACCACACCACCACCACCACTTAGGATCGCCATACCTCACTGACGAAAAGCACCAGGAGCTTCCCCAAATATGCGACGCTTTGCTAGAGTTCGCCGGAGCCCGAAGACCGTCGCCACCGGAGAGGAAGGAAATGATGCTATCACGACGTCTTCGGAGGAGCTACGAGTACGAGGAGGATCACCCACTTCGCGTCGTTCCAATGCACCCACACCCGTGCTCCGTCGTGCCCTCTACGCCGGCGAACGGCCACCGGTGAGCCACTTCTCCAATGATCGTGCAATTTTAAACAAAAACCCGACAGGTGGGGCCCACCTATCGGCGACTCATTTCCATCCCGAAGTGGCATGTAAGTGGAGGCACATTTATGAAATACGCCTTCAACGTGAACGCCATGGGGTTTTCTATTTAAATCGTTTTTGTTTTATTTAAATTGTTTTGTTGACCCAACTTTGACGAATGATAACTTTTAAACTATAGGACCTTTTTTAGTTGATTATTTTTGCTATTTTTAATGGAACTCTTTTTTTGTTGATTTAATTTGGGATTTATTTGACCTGTTTGGAATTTATGGACACAATATTTGACTTTATGTGTTATTTACAAAAGCAATTTTAAATTATTTCCAGAAGGAATTAATACATGACGTGAAGACTAGGAGTTCTGTTGCACTTCACTTGAGGAAAGCAAGCTACCACCTCCATTTGCTTGATGGCATTGTAGGCCATGGGTTAAAAATTGTAATTTCTTCATTTTATGGTAGTAATTAAATTAAGTTTTAGATTATTTTTGTGCTAGAATGTTTGCCATGCTAGTGTCATTTGTGTAGATAGTAGTTGGCCAACAACATTCACTAGTTTTTAAGTTGAGGTTGAAGCTTAGTTGATTGATGAGAACATGTTAGTTGAGAGTAGTAATATGAGTAGAAATGTTGGATAATTCTAGTAGTAGAAGACACCACATTCTTTTCTTGCTTTCATGTAGGCATGATCATCTTGGATGACACAGACTCTAGTTTTAGAAATGATCATATTTGGGAAAGATGGTAGAAATAAAAAGTTATTATAAATTGACTAGAATGTTTATTTGTAATAGAATTGAATTCTTAATTTAACCCTTCATGGTTGGTCTGTTCGTAGTGCCACGGCATTGATCCTTTCGTAGTACAACCACACTTGCCTTAGTGGGAAGGCCCTAGGTCGGTTATAGTTATGTCTCTTTTGTGTCTCACCAAAGAGGGATGGTTGGACGGTTAGTATCCTCTTGGATGGGGGATTGTTGTGTAGTCACGAGAGATTGGGTTGTGAGATGTGCACAGAGAAAATTATTGAATCCTGTTGTGGATTAGTTGTGTCACGGGGTGGGAGGGACCCAGATTCTCTCACACATGGCTAGCCTGCTGGAGGTCGGTGATACGATAAGAGTGTCATGTTGTAAGCAGGTTTTGTCAGACTTTTAGTCCATGGCATGGGTAAGGTGTACAACCTTTGCAGAGTTTCAATTCTATTGGAATAGTCGATTCTCTGGTAATGGGACACATTCGTATGAAGTCACACTATATGATCAAGACCATGACCAAATTAAACTAAGTAAGTGTTGTATTCATGTTTAGTTGGCAGGATTGGATAGACTTCAAGGTAGCCTTGAGAGTTGAGACACATGATTGGGAATCATGCGGAGAGATAGTCTTTGGAATGTTAAACTAGAGGTTGGGGCACGCCTCTTTGGCGTACCTGGGCGTACCTGCCTAGCTTGCTTAGTTGTGAACGTGCTTTTGTGGTATAAAAAATCACAGACAACGTATAATTGGCGAGAAAATGATTAACCACAAGAATTATACCTTTTGAATTTCATCTAACCCTGATCAGGTGCATTTAGATGATTTGGTTTATGAGCAAACAATTAATCACGAGCATGGCCATCTGCAGAAACTTGTTGACTATAACATAAGTATCTTACAAAAATATTTCTGAAAATAATAGTGTTAATATCAAGTGTTACCTATTGCTAATTGATTGAAGTGAAAATTACATGAGAATTTGATAAGCAAATGTCACATTCGGCCACAGGGTACTTCTAAAGAACATCAATGGAGAAGTTCTTCGAAAGCGCAGGCGCCTTGAGGTCGATGGAGAAGTTCTTGCGTGAACAGTCACATGAGATAGGCGTTTGTTTGTTTATGTCCTGCTTCGTTGATTTTCTCAAGTTTAATGTGATGAACTGATTTGGTGATTCGTGATTTTTTTTGTTTGTCCTCACTGTTTACTTCTTGCAAGAACAGTAATCGCTTCAGTTTGTAGTTGTAGCCTTCTCGTGTGAACAGACATATGAGATGGGCATTTTCTTGTTTATGTCATGCTTTGTGATTTTATTTTTTATTTTATGCTTTGTGTTTTTTTTTGCGACAAACTGAAGAGAATTGCAGTATGCAGGATGAAAAGGCAACTAGGCAATGCACACAAAGAAATTGGGATTATTACACTTTTATTCTGTTAATGGGTTTTCGGTTTTACCCGAAAAAAGTTTTCGGGGATGCTTAGTTTTGCCTTTCTTTCATTAAATCACTATGCTTTAGTAGTGTGCCTGGGATACATATTTCCTCTTGAGATGGCAAGTGGGATCCACCTATAAAAGAAAAAAAGGAAAAAAGGAGAATAAGTTGTCATTCAGTTTCCACTCAACCCCCTTTCATCCTCCCGCTCGGCTAGCATGGTGAGCTCGTTGGCTATGCCATGACCCTCCTTTCTCCTCCACCTTGCTCACTCGTCTCGGGATGTATGCTCGACCCTGTGGTCCAAACTAGTGTCGAGAGCCGCATAACCGGGTAATTCTTCATCTGGCCCTCAAGGAGGTGAAACGACAATGCGAAGCAGGCCCCATATAGAGTGTGACCCCGTGGTAGCTTGCCCTGGCGATGAGTCTATACCTGGAGGAGAGCTCATGACTCGAGAATGGAGAGAGGTGTGTTCGGTTGTCTACCTTCGTCGTTGCCACCGCCACGAAGGAAAGACAGAAGAGCCGCACATTAGATGGTGGAGGGAGTGGGTCTCCTAGTGGCTCTCTAGCCAAGGCGGTCGCCAAATAAACAAGTTCCCGATATGGACTTCAGTACGACAATATCACCTACATACAAATAGACAGATAAAGGGTGAATTAGATTCTAGAAGGCAAGCTTCGAGCCTCCATCCTCTCCTACGAATCAGGCTAGAAAGATGGCTTCCATACTCAAGAGTTCTCCTACAACAATAGGTACCAACAAAGCCTGTCGATGTCCCCTTTAATTCCAATCTTTTTATGGAAGGAAGTGCAGGAAACCTCTCAACAGGTCCCAAACTTGGGATAGTTGTATTTTTGGTCCTCGAGTTCTACAAGCAGCAGGACATAGTCAGAATGATTCACGACAAACTCATTGCTCATCGGTCCAGGTACAAAAGTTACAACGATCAGAAGCATCACGACTTTAACTTTGAACCAGAGGGATTACCTCCGAGTAACGCCCCTCAACTAATTGCAACAGTTTCAAGTAAAAGGAAGATTTACCCCAAGATTTATTGGACTCTTCCAAGTTTTAGCAAGGAGGGTAAATTTAGCATATCACCTAGACTTACCAAAAGTCCTAGCAGAAGTCCACTGTGTGTTTCACATATCCCAACTCAAAAAATATTTGGCATGCCAGAGAAGCACACTGAATACAGACAAGTAACCATCGGTTCAGATCTCACTTATGAAGAAAAACCTATAAATTTTTGGACATAGCAAAGTGAAGGACTCGCAATAAGGTCAACCAATTTTGAAAGTTCTTTGGGATCATCATAGTGAGGAAGAGGCCACATGGGAAAGAGAAGTTTCTCTCTGGTAAAACTATCCTCACATATCTCAAAGCAACCTTAATACAGTGGACAAGGTTCATCCAAAGGGTGTAGGTTTTTCACAAACCAAATTTCTCAAACTTGAGCTCCTGGCTTTTTTCTGGATTTTTCTAGGATTTATTTGCTTTGGATTTCCTTCCCTGATTTAATTCAAGAAAATGGCTACACCATTTTCAACGAGCCTAATGAGCATATTGACCCTCACATAAACTAGTCAAATATTCTCTTGCCTATTGACCCTCACATAATCTTATCGCAATCCCCATTATAGTTGAGTAAGTATTTATGCTTGAATTTAATGAAAACATCAATTTAAACCTCTTAGTGAAGGAAACCCATTAGGCAACTTGTTTTTTCTGAAGAAAATTATGGTAGTATAACATGATCATGTAGTTTCAAATGTACAAAAAATAAGAAACACTCAAGTTCAATATTTTTCCACGAAAATAATTGAACTTCCTGTCCAAAATCTCCCTTTTATTTTTATTTTGTGACTTTTTTAGGAAGCCCCTTGCCAATGGTTTCACCAAGGGTTCTCTGTTATTCCCATACTAATTTCAAGAGGCGAGGAAAAGAGGCTTTTACAGTCACCTCGAATTACCTCAACAATCTTACCTAAAACATGGTAGTTATATGCTTCATAACCAGTCAAGGCACAAATGCGAGCAGGGCCTCCTCTCAACATTCACGAAGGCTATGAACTCGAACATAAACATAATATATTGGATCGCTTAAAGGAAATTAATTATAATCATAAAGAGTTCATCCATATCCTCGAGAACAAGTACAATAACTCAAACATAAAAGCAGAAAACCAAGAGGAAAGGGCCAAGTCACAAGATGACATCGAGATGGGGAAGGGTGAAGGCATGGCGCTGCCGGTGAATATATGGTGATGAAGGCGACGCCGGTGGAGATGGCGGTGATGGAGGCGGTGCGGTGGAGATGACACCGGCCCGAAGGACGATGCGTGTGGTGGGAGCCTCCCCTTCTTCTTCTATGGAGGTGGTCTTGGAGAAGCATTGGCGTTGTTGTGTTATGATCTTGGATGAATGAGGGTTTGATGTCGGCGGCTTGGGTTGAAGGTATATATATAAGGGGCTTCTTCGGTTCTCCTCCGCATATGTGACTTCCTCCTCCTTCATCCAAGGGCTCTAAGGGAGCCAAATTCTGTCCCAAAATGCCCCTTGTTCGACAAGGACCGCGTAGGGAAAGACTAGGACGAAATTGGAGCAAAATCAGAAAAGTTATGGCCGAAATACGGAGCTGTCGGGGTCGTCTTATTGTGCGTCGTCGACCACTTTGGACCTTTTGATAAGATGGTCGCCATTTCGTCATATGAACTCATATTTCAATGTTCTTGGACTCATTGGATTCATATGAATGACACTAATGCATCCGCGGTATTAAATCTTGATTTTGAGCACTTTGGAAAAAAAATACCATTTTGACACTTGCAATAGAAGTCTGGTGTGTGTAAGTCCTCCGTGTTGATCCCAACCTTGTCCTTTTCATCGTGTTTGGTTCTTTGTTGCTCCCAAACATGTGTAGATGTGACGAAACAAAGGAAACTAATATAAACTAATAAAAACTAGACCTATACAATGGTCAAAATGAAAAGGCTGGACGAAACAAAGGAAACTAATAGAAAGTAAATAAAAATTAGACCTATGCAATGCTCAAAATGAAAAGGCTGGAGACTGGAAGTAACACATAATGGACATGTACTTGGTTCAATGCGACATGGTATAGGGAGATAATATGCAATAAATGAGCTCTAAAATGTGTAAACAAATAGAGCCATCAGGTTCTAGAGCCCTCGATGCTCATATGGTCGTAGGGTTGAGCATACACTTAGAGACGGCCCAGGGCAAGCAGGAGAGGGAAGTGGGCACATTGTGGAGGCGACGAGCTCAAAGATGAAAGATTTTCTCGTACAAAAAAAAGACATAGACAACATAATTTACAAAATGCGAACAGAAAAATGCGATGGTATCCTATCAAAAAATAATTGCATGGCAAAAAGGTCAAAGTAAGTCTAAAAAAAGTAAACAAACAAACAAAAAAACATGGTCCAAATTGGAGAGAAAAGAAGAACGTCGTGACAAATTTGAATATTAATTTAAAAAGACATACAAGGAATTTGCTATGCTTTATTTCCATTTTCAAAAACACAAAGAAATCACACACAGAAAGTTGGCATGATCCAAAATAAATAATATTACCATGCTCTCAATAATAAAATTTCCGTGCTCTTATGATAATAAAATTGTCATCCTCTTAGTAATAAAATGGCCATGTGCGAATGTAGGAAACAAATTCCAAAATTGCTGCCATGAAAATAGGTAAAAATTCTCAAAGCTTGCCATGGTAGCATTACAAACAAGATTAAATTTGCCATGTTTGGAAGTAAAAAATGTTATGAATTTTTCGTGGGACTATGCAAAAAAATTCTAAAATTTTCCACTTGTACAAAACAAACTGGACATGTGAAACATTATTAAAAAATGTTTAAAATTTGGCATATGGCAAGTTAAAAAATTCTAAATCTGCCTATCTTTTGTTTGAAAAATTGCCATATACCAAACCAAAAATGTACATATTTTTCCCACCTTGTAAAAGTAAAAGTAAAACAAAAGGAACATTTGCGATTTAATTACAGGTCTCCTAGTTGGAGTCTTTACACACTAGCCAATCCGGTGGGCTGCTGTGCTTGGTTAGAATAGCGATCGTGCAACTTTTATGTCCTGCTTATGAGTTTCGAATCTGATGTGGCGGGGCTTCTTGTGATAAGATCCGTGCATGTGATCAGGTGGCAGGGTAGAGCGTTTGATGAAACTTGCTACAAATCTGATGTTCCCCAATATTATTTTCAAAAAAGTGATGGTAACCTTGGATTTTGTGGGTTAACTATACAAAGGTGGATTGTCTAGTCTTTTTTTTCGAGGGTACGCCAAAGGCGTACCATAGCTTTATAGGAGAAAGAAAGTATGTACAAGAGAGTTACAAGGTAGCTAGTTAGAGATCACAAGACGATCCTAACATAGCCAGACATCCAGTCCGAAAGTCTAACACTATTCCTCACTAACTACATGATCTCCAAAACCTCCTGTTGCGATCCAGTTCCTAAGTTCGTCGAAGATCGCCTTGGCCGTGCCCCACTCGTTTAGGATGGAATGACTCCCAAACACTCTACCATTGCGTTGCTTCCATAGACTCCAGCAGATGAGCATGACAACCGCATCGAATCATTTCCTGGATCCCTTAGAGATACGTTTCCTAGTCGCCAACCACCATGGCACCAAACTATCCGAAGCGTTAGGGCAAAGCTGCGGATCCAAGTGCATCCTGCACATGCACATGTACCAAACTTGTCGCGGAAACACGCACTGCAACAAGATATGGTCTACTGTGTCTTCCTCTTGGTCGCATAGAAAGCATGCGGAAGTTTGGTCTTGCAGACCATGGCGGACTCTCCTATCTGCGGTCCACAGACGGTACTGTACAGCAAGCCACATGAAGATCTTGCAAGCAAGCGGCGTCCAGCACTTCCAGATAGCCGAGAAAGAATGAAAACGGATCCCGCCTTCGCAGAGCATCTTATAAGCAGAGGACGCGGTGTATGTCCCATTGTTGTTCCAGGCCCAAATTGGCTTATCTTCAGCCTCCGGATCAAGTTGTACGTCCATGAGAATCTCCCAAAGGGTGATGAACTGGGTGAGCCCCTCCGTACAAAGTGCTCCAACGATGTCATTGGCCCAGTCGTGTGAGTTCAGGGCATCCACAAGACTTCTCTTGTTGCGCACTTGTGGTCGTACCCAAGTCACCATGAGGGGAGCAATGTCGTTTATGGTGGCACCGTTACACCATCTATCCTTCCAGAATAGGATTTGCGTTCCTCCACCAATCTGCCATTTGACCAGGCTCTCGAATGCAGTATTCACCTTTTTATGCATAACCAAGTTGAGGCCCTGCCAAGGCCTCGTCCTATCCGTATGCCTCAACCACTCCCATCTCAATCTTAGGGCAATCCCGTGTTTGTAAAGATCAAGCACACCCAGTCCACCGAGCTGCTTCGGGCGACAAACCCTTCTCGAGGAAACAACACACTTTCCACGATGAACCTCCTCGGAGCCAGCCCAAAAAAATACACGACAACCTTGGTCGACACGCTCCAAAGCCCGTTTGGGGGCCTCCGCAATCATCAGATGGCGAGTAGCACGTGCTCTCATTACAATGTTGACAAGGATGAGACGACCGGGCCTGGTAACTAGGCCTCTTTGCCAGCTGATACGTCCATTTTGCATCATGCTTTATATCAATATTTATTGCATTATGGGCTGTTATTACACTTTATATCTCAATACTTATGGCTATTCTCTCTTATTTTACAAGGTTTACCATGAAGAGGGGGAATGCTGGCAGCTGGAATTCTGGCTGGAAAAGGAGCAAACGCTGGAAACCTATTCTGCACAACTCCAAAAGTCCTAAAACTCCACGAAACCACTTTTGAATTTAATAAGAATTTATGAGCGAAAGAAATAGGCCAGGGGGCCCACACCCTTTCCAGGAGACAGGGGGCGCGCCCCCCCCTGTAGGGCGCGACCTCCTATCTCTTGGGCCCCCTGGTGGGCCTCCGGCATCCATCTTCTGCTATATCATCACTTTTACCCTGGAAAAAATCATGGGCAAGCTTACGGGATGAAACTCCGCCGCCACGAGGCGGAACCTTGGCGGAATCAATCTAGGGCTCTGGCGGAGCTATTCTGCTGGGGACACTTCCCTCCGGGAGGGGGAAATGATCATCAACGTCATCAACAACGATCCTCTCATCTGGAGGGGGTCAATCTCCATCAACATCTTCACTAGCACCATCTCCTCTCAAAATCCTAGTTCATCTCTTGTATCCAATCTTGTATCAAAACCACAAATTGGTACCTGTGGGTTGCTAGTAGTGTTAATTACTCCTTGTAGTTGATGCTATTTGGTTTACTTGGTGGAAGATCATATGTTCAGATCCTTTATGCATATTAATACCCCTCTAATTATGAACATGAATATGCTTTGTGAGTAGTTACGTTTGTTCCTGAGGACATGGGTGAAGTCTTGCTATTAGTAGTCATGTGAATTTGGTATTCATTCGATATTTTGATGAGATGTATGTTGTCTTTCTTCTAGTGGTGTTATGTGAACGTCGACTACATGGAACTTCACCATTATTTGGGCCTAGAGGAAGGCATAGGGAAGTAATAAGTAAATGATGGGTTGCTAGAGTGACAGAAGCTTAAACCCTAGTTTATGCGTTGCTTCGTTAGGGGTTGATATGGACCCATATGTTTAATGTTGTGGTTAGGTTTACCTTAATACTCATTTTTGTAGTTGCGGATGCTTGCAATAGGGGTTAATCATAAGTGGGATGCTTGTCCAAGTTAGGGCAGTACCCAAGTACCGGTCCACCCACATATCAAATTATCAATGTACTGAACGCGAATCATATGAACGTGATGAAAACTAGCTTGACGATAATTCCCAATGTGTCCTCGGGAGCTCCTTCTTCATTATTAGAATTTGTCCAGGCTTATCCTTTGCTACATAAAGGATTGGGCCACCTTGCTTCACTTTATTTACTTTATTTACTTTTTGCTCGTTACTATTTATTTTATCACAAAACTATCTATCACCTACTATTTCAGTGCTTGCAGAGAAAACCTTACTAAAAACAGCTTATCATTTCCTTCTGCTCCTCGTTGGGTTCGACACTCTTACTTATCGAAAGGACTACGATAGATCCCCCATACTTGTGGGTCATCAAGACTCTTTTCTGGCGCCGTTGCCGGGGAGTGTAGCGCTTTTCGTGAGTGGAACTTGGTAAGGTAACATTTATATAGTGTGCTGAAATTTTCTGTTACTTGTCACTATGGAAGGGTATCTTCACCCCAACCAGAAGAGCAAAGAGGTGATCCTCAACCTACTGAACTTTATGAAAATATTCACTTTGAGATTCCTTCGGGTATGATAGAAAAACTGCTAGCTAATCCTTTTGCAGGAGACGGAACATTGCATCCCGACTTACACCTTATCTTTGTGGATGAAGTTTGTGGATTATTTAAGCTTGCAGGTATTCCCGATGATGTTATTAAAAGGAAGGTGTTCCCTTTATCTTTGAAGGGAGATGCAATGACATGGTATAGGCTATGTGATGATACGAGATTTTGGAATTATAAGCGATTGAAGTTGGAATTTCACCAGAAGTTCTATCCTATGCATCTTGTTCATTGTGATCGTAATTACATATATAATTTATGGCCTCGCGAAGGATAAAGCATCGCTCAAGCTTGGGGGAGGCTTAAGTCAATGTTGTATTCATTCCCCAATCATGAGCTCCCTCGGGAAATGATTATTCAGAATTTTTATGCTCGGCTTTCTCTTGATAATCGCAACCTGCTCGATACTTCCTATGCTGGTTCCTATGTGCTGAATACTATTGATTTCAAATGGGGCTTATTGGAAAGAATTAAACGCAACTCTGAAGATTGGGGTTCCGACAATGGTAAGGAGTCAGGTATGACACCTAAGTTCGATTGTGTTAAATCTTTTATGGATAGCGATGCTTTCCGTGGATTTAGCTCTAAGTATGGACTTGAGTCTGAGATAGTAGCTACTTTTTGTGAAACTTTTGCTACTCATGTTGATCTCCCTAAAGAGAAGTGGTTTAAATATAATCCTCCTATCGAAGTGAAAGTAGTTGCACCTATTACATTCAAAGAAAAGACTATTACATATAGTGACCCTATTATTCCTACTGCTTATGTTGAAAAACCTCCTTTTCCTGTTAGGATAAAAGATCATGCTAAAGCTTCGACTGTTGTTCGTCAGAGTAATACTAGGACCTATACACCTCCTGAGCAAATTAATGTTGAACCTGGTATTGCTATGATTAAAGATCTCTTGGATGAGGACTTAGATGGGCATGTTATCTCTTTCTTGGGTGAAACCGCTAATATTGCTAGACCCGATACTAAAACACGTAGACCTGTTGTAGGCACGCCTATTATTTCTGTTAAAATAGGAGATCATTTTTATCATGGCTTTTGTGATATGGGTGCTAGTGCTAGTGCGATACCTTATGATCTTTATAAAGAAATTATGCACGATATTGCACCTATTGAATTAGAAGACATTGATGTTACTATTAAGCTTGCTAATAGGGACACCATTAAACCTATTGGGATTGTTAGAGATGTTGAAGTCTTGTGTGGGAAGATTAAATACCCTGCTGATTTTCTTGTTCTTGCTTCCCCACAAGATGATTTTTGTCCCATTATTTTTGGTAGACCCTTCCTGAATACTGCTAGTGCTAAGATTAATTGTGAAAGGAAGGTCATCACTGTTGGCATAGATGGTATGTCTCATGAGTTCAATTTTGCTAAGTTTAGTAGACAACCTCGTGAAAGGGAACCACCGAGTAAGGATGAAATTATTGGTCTTGCTTCCATTGCTGTTCCTCCAACTGATCCGTTAGAACAATATTTGCTAGACCATGAAAACGATATGTTTATGAAGGAAAGGGAAGAAATAGATGAAGTGTTCCTTAAACAAGAACCTATGCTGAAACATAACCTTCCCATTGAAATTCTTGGGGATCCCCCTCCACCCAAGGGTGATCCCGTGTTTGAACTCAAACCCTTACCTGATAATCTTAAGTATGCTTATCTTGATGAAAAAGAAATATATCCTGTTATTATTAGTGCTAAACTTTCAGAGAAAGAAGAAGAAAGACTATTGAAAACTCTGAAGAAGCACAGAGCTGCTATTGGATATGCTCTGGATGATCTTAAGGGCATTAGTCCCACATTATGTCAACACAAAATTTCAGTGGAGAAAGATGCCAAACTAGTTAGAGATCCTCAAAGACGATTAAATCCCAAGATGAAGGAAGTGGTAAGAAAGGATATAGTAAAACTCCTTGAGGCAGGTATTATTTATCCCGTTGTTGATAGTGAATGGGTAAGCCCTGTCCATTGTGTCCCTAAAAAGGGAGGTATTACCGTTGTTCCTAATGATAAAGATGAATTGATCCCGCAAAGAATTATTACAGGTTATAGGATGGTAATTGATTTCCGTAAGTTAAATAAAGCTACTAAGAAAGATCATTACCCTTTACCTTTTATTGATCAAATGCTAGAAAGGCTATCCAAACACACACATTTTTGCTTTCTAGATGGTTATTCTGGCTTCTCTCAGATACCTGTGTCAGCGAAGGATCAATCTAAAACTACTTTTACTTGCCCTTTTGGTACTTTTGCTTATACAGGTATGCTTTTTGGTTTATGTAATGCACCTGCTACCTTTCAAAGATGCAGGATGGCTATATTTTCTGATTTTTGTGAAAAGATATGTGAGGTATTCATGGATGACTTCTCCGTCGATGGATCCTCTTTTGATGATTGTTTGAGCAACCTTGATCAAGTTTTGCAGAGATGCGAAGACACTAGTCTTGTCCTGAATTGGGAAAAGTGTCACTTTATGGTTAATGAAGGCTTTGTCTTGGGGCACAAGATCTCGGAGAGAGGTATTGAAGTTGATAAAGCCAAAGTTGATGCTATTGAAAAGATGCCATGTCCCAAGGACATAAAAGGTATAAGAAGTTTCCTTGGTCACACCGGTTTTTATAGGAGGTTCGTTGATGACTTTTCTAAAATCTCTAGGCCTCTGACTAATTTATTGCAAAAAGATATTCCTTTTGTCTTTGATGATGATTGTGTAGAAGCATTTGAAACACTTAAGAAAGCTTCGATCACTGCACCTATTGTTCAGCCACCTGATTGGAATTTACCTTTTGAAGTTATGTGTGATGCTAGTGATTATGCTGTAAGTGCTGTTTTAGGGCAAAGAGTCGATAAGAAATAATGATATTCAGTATGCTTGTAGGACTCTTGATACTGCGCAGAGAAATTATGCTACTACTGAAAAAGAGTTCTTAGCAGTTGTGTTTGCATGTGATAAGTTTAGACCTTATATTGTTGATTCCTAAGTTACTATTCACACTGATCATGCTGCTATTAAATATCTTATGGAAAAGAAAGATGCTAAGCCTAGACTCATTACATGGGTTTTCTCGCTCCAAGAATTTGATTTGCATATTATTGATAGAAAGGGAGCTGAGAACCCCGTTGCAGACAAGTTGTCTAAGTTAGAGAATGTTCTTGATGACCCACTGCCTATTAATGATAGCTTTCCTGATGAACAATTAGCGGTTGTCAATGCTTCTCGTACTGCTCCTTGGTATGCCGATTATGCTAATTACATTGTTGCTAAATATATACCTCCTAGTTTCACATACCAGCAAAAGAAAAGGTTCTTTTATGATTTAAGACATTACTTCTGGGATGTTCCACACCTTTATAAAGAAGGAGTAGATGGTATTATTAGACGTTGTGTGCCTGAGCATGAACAGGAACAAATCCTACGCAAGTGTCACTCTAAATCCTATGGAGGACACCACGCTGGAGATAGAACTGCACACAAGGTACTACAATCTGGTTTTTATTGGCCTACTCTCTTCAAAGATGCTCGTAAGTTTGTCATATCTTGTGATGAATGTCAAAGAATAGGTAACATTAGTAGACGTCAAGAAATGCCTATGAATTATTCTCTTTTTATTGAACCGTTTGATGTTTGGGGCTTTGACTATATGGGACCTTTTCCTGCCTCCAATGGTTATACACATATTTTAGTTGCTGTTGATTACGTTACTAAGTGGGTAGAAGCTATTCCAACTAGTAGTGCTGATCATAACACTTCTATTAAAATGCTTAAAGAAGTTATTTTTCTGAGGTTTGGAGTCCCTAGATATCTTATGACTGATGGTGGTTCACATTTTATTCATGGAGCTTTCCGTAAGATGCTCGCTAAGTATGATGTTAATCATAGAATAGCATCTCCTTATCATCCGCAGTCTAGTGGTCAGGTAGAGTTGAGCAATAGAGAGCTCAAATTAATTTTGCAAAAGACTGTGAATAGATCTAGAAAGAATTGGTCCAAAAAACTTGATGATGCATTATGGGCCTATAGAACTGCATACAAAAATCCTATGGGTATGTCTCCTTATAAGATGGTTTATGGAAAGGCATGTCATTTACCTCTTGAACTTGAACATAAGGCATATTGGGCTATTAAAGAGCTCAATTATGACTTCAAACTTGCCGGTGAGAAAAGGTTATTTGATATTAGCTCACTTGATGAATGGAGAACCCAAGCTTTTCAAAGAAAAAGTCAAACGCTGGCATGATAAGAGGATACAAAAGCATCAGTTTAACGTAGGAGATTATGTGTTATTATTCAACTCTCATTTAAGATTTTTTGCAGGAAAACTTCTCTCAAAATGGGAAGGTCCCTACATTATTGAGGAGGTCTATCGTTCTGGTGCTATAAAAATCAACAACTTCGAAGGCACAAATCCGAGGGTGGTAAATGGTCAAAGAATTAAACATTATATTTCAGGTAATCCTATCAATGTTGAAACTAATATTATTGAAACCATAACCCCTAAGGAATACATAAGAGACACTTTCCAGAACGTTCCAGACTCCGAAAAGGCATAGGTACGTGGTACGGTAAGTAAACCGACTCCAAAACAACTCTAATGGCAATTTTTATCAGCTTTGGATTATTTAAGAATTTTAGGAAGAAAGAAGTAGTCCGAAAGGGACACGAGGCTCCCACGAGAGAGGAGGCCGCGCCCCCCTGTAGGGCGCGGCCCCTGTATCGTGGGCACCTCGTGTGCCTCCCGGACTCCGTTTTCTTGTATGTTATGTATTTTGATCAGTAAAAATTCATTATATATACTCCCGAAGGTTTTTACCAACGTATCACGCAAATATCCTCTGTTTTCATTTCGAGCTGTTTCTGTTTCAGATCTAGAGCATCATGACGTCTCCAAGCGCTCCCAAGGACAAATTTTTTGAGAGGGTTATCAACCCCTATCTCACGGAGGTGCTGCATCACCCTCAAACCATTGAGATGCGTGAGGGGGTGCTGCACATCCGCGATGTGGAGGGACCAAGGCGTACCGGGAGCATGGAGACAAAGCTCGAAGCCATGGAGCAAGAAGTTTTCAAGTGTCAAGGGATGCTGGAGCGTGGACTCAATGCCAACCAGATGATGATCACGGAGTTCACCAACAACCACGAGCTGGATGCCAAAGTCATTGGGGAGACCATCTTCAAGCTTCAAGAGAAAATCGAGCACCTCCAAGCCCAGATTTATGACCTGCAAAACCAGAACTGTGAGTATGAATATAGATTCAAGCGAATGAGTTTGGCTGCAGATTTAAGGATCCTGGAGACTCGATCATCCTTTTATGATGGAGAGCCTATGCCTTGGAAGACGGACGACAAGCCTACATCATCAACAACTCCTACTTCACCCCCTCCGAAGCAGTAATCACATGGGTATGGGCACTCCCCTTGGCAACTGCCAAGCTTGGGGGAGGTGCCCCGATATCGTATCACCATCACACTCTTATTTTTACCGCTTTATTTAGTTCGATCCTTTTAGTAGTATCTTGATCTAGTAGTTTGAAGTTTTTGATATCAAGTAGTTTTGAGTTTTGCTTTGTGACCTCTTTTTGTAATCGAGTTTGTGTGCTATCTATAATAAAGATTAGTGTTGAGTCAAGGGATTTGCTATGATTGCTATGATCTTGAGAAAGTAGAAAGAACAAAAGAGTTCATATTGATCTTATGGATAGTGATAACTTCACACATAGAAAGTATGAGGCATAAAAATTGTTGAGAGTTGATGAACGTAGCCTTGGTCATCGTTGCAATTAATAGGAAGTGATAAGGAAAGAGGGGTTCACATATAAATATATCATCTTGGACATCTTTTATGATTGTGAAGCACTCATTAAGTATGACATGCTAAAAGAGTTGATGTTGGACAAGGAAGACAACATAATGGTTTATGTTTTCCGACATCTCAGTTAAAGTATATTGTCATTGACCTTCCAAACATGTTGATCTTGCCTTTCCCCCTCTTGCTAGCCAAAATTCTTGCACCAAGTAGAGATACTACTTGTGCTTCCAAATATCCTCAAACCCAGTTTTGCCATGAGAGTCCACCATACCTACGTATGGATTGAGTAAGATCCTTCAAGTAAGTTGTCATCGGTGCAAGCAATAAAAATTGCTCTCTAAATATGTATGACTTATTAGTGCAGAGAAAATAAACTTTGTACGAACTTGTTGTGGAAGTAATAAAAGCGACGGGCTGCATAATAAAGGTCCACATACAAGGGGCAATATAAAGTGACGTTCTTTTGCACTAAGATTTTATGGATCAACCCTAAACGCCCATGACAACCTCTGCTTCCCTCTGCGAAGGGCCTATCTTTTACTTTATGTTTTGCTTTATGCTTGAGTCAAGGTGATTGCTCACCTTTCCCTTTTTCATTTTATCCTTTGGCAAGCTCTTCGTGTTTGAAAGATCATGATACATATATCCAATTGGATATAAGTTGGCATAGGCTATTATTGTTGACATCACCTAAAGGTGAATACGTTGGGAGGCAATGCAAGAGGCCCCTATCTTTCTCAGTGTCCGATTGAAACTCTATAACCACAAGTATTGCATGTGTTAGCAATTATAGGAGACTACGAGATAGTTGAGTATGTGAGCTTGTTGAAAAACTCTATTATTGACTCTTTCTAATGTTACGATAAATTGCAATTGCTTCAATGACTGAGACTATAGTTTGTTAGTTCCCAATGAAGTTTTTGAACCATACTTGACATTGTGAATTGATTATTATAGGAAATCATATGACAAAAATCTATATATATTGCTGTTATTAGAATGATCATGATGCCCTCATGTCCGTATTTTATTTTTATCGACACCTCTATCTCTAAACATGTGGACATATTTTTGATTTCGGCTTTCGCCATGAGGACAAGCGAGGTCTAAGCTTGGGGGAGTTGATCGTACATTTTGCATCATGCTTTTATATCAATATTTATTGCATTATGGGCTGTTATTACACTTTATATCTCAATACTTATGGCTATTCTCTCTTATTTTACAAGGTTTACCATGAAGAGGGGGAATGCCGGCAGCTGGAATTCTGGCTGGAAAAGGAGCAAATGTTGGAAACCTATTCTGCACAACTCCAAAAGTCCTGAAACTCCACGAAACCACTTTTTGGATTTAATAAGAATTTATGAGCGAAAGAAATAGGCCGGGGGCCCACACCCTATCCAGGAGACAGGGGGGCGCCCCCCTGTAGCGCGCGGCCTCCTATCTCCTGGTCCCCGTGGTGGGCCTCCGGCGTCCATCTTCTGCTATATCATCACTTTTACGCTGGAAAAAATCGTGGGCAAGCTTACGGGACGAAACTCCGCCGCCACGAGGCGGAACCTTGGCAGAATCAATCTAGGGCTCTCACGGAGCTGTTCTGCCGGGGACACTTCCCTCCGGGAGGGGTAAATCATCACCAACGTCATCACCAACGATCCTCTCATCGGGAGGGGGTCAATCTTCATCAACATCTTCACCAGCACCATCTCCTATCAAAACCCTAGTTCATCTCTTGTATCCAATCTTGTATCAAAACCACAAATTGGTACCTGTGAGTTGCTAGTAGTGTTGATTACTCCTTGTAGTTGATGCTATTTGGTTTACTTGGTGGAAGATCATATGTTCAGGTCCTTTATGCATATTAATACCCCTCTGATTATGAACATGAATATGCTTTGTGAGTAGTTACGTTTGTTCCTGAGGACACGGGTGAAGTCTTGCTATTAGTAGTCATGTGAATTTGGTATTCGTTCGATATTTTGATGAGATGTATGTTGTCTTTCCTCTAGTGGTGTTATGTGAACGTCGACTACATGACACTTTACCATTATTTGGGCCTAGAGGAAGGCATAGGGAATTAATAAGTAGATGATGGGTTGCTAGAGTGACAGAAGCTTAAACCCTAGTTTATGCGTTGCTTCGTTAGGGGTTGATATGGACCCATATGTTTACTGTTGTGGTTAGGTTTACCTTAATACTCCTTTTTGTAGTTGCGGATGCTTTCAATAGGGGTTAATCATAAGTGGGATGCTTGTCCAAGTTAGGGCAGTACCCAAGTACCGGTCCACCCACATATCAAATTATCAAAGTACCGACGCGAATCATATGAACATGATGAAAACTAGCTTGACGATAATTCCCTATGTGTCCTCGGGAGCTCCTTCTTCATTATTAGAATTTGTCCAGGCTTATCCTTTGCTACATAAAGGATTGGGCCACCTTGATGCACTTTATTTACTTTTTGCTCGTTACTATTTATTTTATCACAAAACTATCTATCACCTACTATTTCAGTGCTTGCAGAGAAAACCTTACTAAAACCGCTTATCATTTCCTTCTGCTCCTCGTTGGGTTCGACACTCTTACTTATCGAATGGACTATGATAGATCCCCTCTACTTATGGGTCATCACCAGCCAGGAAGGATGTGCAACGCCATATCGACAATTCGCTGCCATTTGGACCTTCTAAGTTGCTTGATACTCAGCTGTAATCCGAGATACTTGCAGGGGAATGCTCCAATCTTCCAAGGAAAAGCACTTTTGACGAGCTCCTCATCTTCATCCTCCGAACGGATCATGATGGCAGAAGATTTGGCATAGTTCACTTTTAATCCAGGAGCAGCCCCAAAGATGTCGAGGGCCTCTTTCACATAATGCAGATCTGCAAGGCCAGGGTTTTATGAATAGAACTACATCATCCGCATATAAGGATAGCCGCTGCAGCGGAGTGCAACCTCTCATGTTACTTAGAACTCCATAGTCATGTGCTTTGATGACTATCTTTGTAAGGACGTCCATGGCGATAACAAAGAGTAAGGGGGAGATCGAGTCCCCTTGTCTTAAACCTATAGCATGCATAAACTTAACACCTATAGATCCATTGACCACCACTCTAGAGCTGGCCGAGGTGAGCAATGTAGAAATCCAAGATATCCATCTGTCCGAGAAACCCTTAGCATGCAGCACCTCAAAAAGAAAGGGCCAAGATAGGGAGTCAAAAGCTTTGGATATGTCTAGCTTGAGGAGCACTCCTTTAGCTTTCCTATGATGTAACTTACGCGCCATCTGCCAGACTAGGAGGAAGTTGTCATGCAGGTTCCTCACTTGGATGAAAGCGGACTGATTGACATGGACCAATTCTCCCATACGTGGCTTGAGCCTAGACGAAAGCAGCTTTGAGGCAAACTTAGGTATGCTATGAATAAGACTGATCGGTCGGAAGTCAGAGACCGAACGTGCCTCCGAATATTTGAGGATTAGGGTGATCATGGCTTGATTCAGCCGGCCAAATGTAACGCCTCGGATTTGATGCACCAGGTGACTGCCAGTTATTCGCTGTCATTGGCATGCCATTTGCTTGCGTGTTGCATTTTTCCATGTCATCATGTGCATCTCTTTTTGCATACGTGTTCGTCTCATGCATCCGAGCATTTTCCCCATTGTCCGTTTTGCAATCCGGCACTCCTATGTCATCCGGCGTCCCCTTCATGCCACTTTTCGTGTGCGGGTGTTAAACATTCTCGGAATGGACAGAGGCTTGCCAAGTGGCCTTGGTACACCATCAGTAGACCGCCTGTCAAGTTCTGTGCCATTTGGAGTCCGTTTGTTACTCCAACAGTTAACCGTGTAACCCCGAAAGCCCCTTTTGTCTTGCAGCCCAACACCCCTTCAAAGTGGCCCAAAACCACCCAAACCCCCTCCATGCTCTCGGTCGTTCGATCACGATCGTGTGGGCGTAAACCACTCCTCATTTTGAGTCTCCTAGCTCCCTCTATCTATATAAACACCTCCCCCTCCGAAATTCACGGTGCAAACCCTAGCCTCCTCTTCCCCCCGTCGCTGGACATGTCCATCCATGCCGGACATATCCATCCTCCACGTCGCCCGGACCAATCCCGGGGCGACAGGTCCCCCGCCGCCGCTCCCG
>NC_041393.1:103554232-103614361 GCF_002162155.2 Triticum dicoccoides
GCCGCCCGCGCCCCCGGCTGCCGCTGGCCGCCTGCTCGGCGCCGCCACCTCCCAGTGTCTCCCCGCGCCCCACACGCCGGGACCCGGTCGCATCCGGTGAGATCCGCCCCGGATCCGCCCATCTCCGCCGTCTACTCCAACTCCGGCGAGTTCTCCAGCCGCCTCGAAGTCTGTGCCCGATCCAGATCCGAGGTTGACTTCATTTTTCTGCCAGTCCCCATAATTTTGTATATTTTATGCCCCTGTTCATCGCATCATAACTTGCTGCATACTGCTCCGTTTCGTGCGTGTAATATGTCAAATTGTTCGTCTCGACGAGAACTTCATTTCATTCCATTGCATCATGTTCATGTGAGTCCATGTTGATGCCTGAATCATCATTGCAAGAATGCTATGTGATGTTAACCTGCTGAAACTGTTATAACTTGGTGTTTTGTCATTTTTGTTGGATTTGATGTGTGCATCCTATGAGCTTGATGTCTACATGTGTTTTGTGCTACATCATGCCATCTTCAAAGTGGTACAATCCATGTATTTTTGTGAGTCTTGTACTGAGTGCATCGAGCTTGTTAAGTAGGGTACGTGCTGTTGCTGTTTTGCTAGGCTGATTCTGTTATATTATAATGCTATGTAAACCTGCCGCTACAAGTCATTCTATGCATAATCTGGAGATGTTCACTAAGGATGTTTTGTTATACATGTCATGCTCTATCCATTCATGCCCCTGGTTGCATTTATAGCCTGCTGCAACTTGTTTTTATCTTGCTCCAAACTTGCTAAATAATGTTGCTGTCAGCCTGTTAACTTTAAGTTCAGTTTTGCCATGAGCTTTGCTAGTGATCCAAGCATGCTATGAACTTGCTATTGCCATGTTTAGCTTCATAAACATGTATTCTTACTGTTGGTTGTCTTTCCATGCCATATATTTCCCTGTGGTGAGTGGTACAAGCTCACCAACATGCCTACTTATTGTTGTTCCTGCCATGTTTGAATCTGTCATATTACTTGCTATGTTTACATGGGTGCCATCATATTTTCTGTGCCCTTTTGGCTCATGGTCAGTAAGGAACTTTTGTTCTATGAAATTAGTAGAATCATGCCATGCCTTTGTTTGCCATGACAAGTTCATGTAACATGTTGTTTGATAGCTCTAAACAGTGCAACCTGATGTTATTCCTGCTAAGCCTGAAATTGTTATTATTTGCAATCTTGCCATGTGTGTTTGAGCATGTTCTAGTGATTTCTGGGGATATCTCAGTGTTCATGTTTTGTCATGCATTACCTGTACATCATGTACATGCCTCTTGTTTTCATATTGTGGTACTGTAGCATGTTGTTTTGGTGCTTGCAATATGCCTAGTTGCTGTTATGGACAGATTGTTGTCATATCTTCTATGGTGTGTATGTGTTGAACCGTTGCTCCGTTTTGAGTGTGCTCTATATGAAACTTGCTTAGATTTGCATGTAGTTTCATATTATCATGTTGCATCCTTGTTTTGAGGTGTTTACTTGATGTTTGTATGCATTTTGCATCAATGCCATGTTTTACTTGTTTTGCTCATATCTTCTAGGCCGTAGCTCCGAACTAAATGAACTTTACATGTAACTTGACTAGAATCTCGTGTAGATCATCTTGGTGCTCTTTAACTTGCTGTTTAACAACTTCAACTTAATGTTTGTTCAGATCTGGACCAACTTTGAAACTTGCATATGAGGACCTACCGGATTTGTTATATGTTGTTCCCGGCCTCATTTAAACTTGTTTTGATGTGTTGCTCTTGTATGCATTATCTCTTGCCATGAGTAGCCTCATCTACCTTTGTCATGCATCATGCTTGGTTGTGCATCATGTCTTGTCTATGTGTGGTGTGTTTACTATGTTGTGTGCTTCTTTTCGATAGTTCCCGTTTCGTTATGATCGTGAGGATTCGTTCGTCTACGCTTGGTTCGTCTTCGTGGCTTCATCTTCTTCATGGACTTGTTCTTCATCCTAGCGGGATTTCAGGCAAGATGACCATCACCTTGGATCTCACTACTATCCTTGCTATGCAAGTTGCTTCGTTCTATCGCTATGTTGCGCTACCTATCATTTGCTCTTCAAGCCTTTCAAATTGCCTTTTCAGCCTCTAACCTTTTTCACCCTTCCTAGCAAACCGTTGTTTGGCTATGTTACCGCTTTGCTCAGCCCCTCTTATAGCGTTGTTAGTTGCAGGTGAAGTTGAAGATTGCTCCATGGTGGACAGGATTATGTTGGGATATCACAATATCTTTTATATTATTAATGCATCTATATATTTGGTAAAGGGTGGAACGCTCGGCCTTATGCCTGGTGTTTTGTTCCACTCTTGCCGCCCTAGTTTCCGTCATACCGGTATTATGTTCCCGGATTTTGCGTTCCTTGCGCGGTTGGGTGATTTATGGGACCCCCTTGACAGTTCGCTTTGATTAAAACTTGTCCAGCAAGGCCCAACCTTGGTTTTACCATTTGCCTCACCATCACCTATACCCTTCTCTTGGGTCGGCCAACCCGAGGGTCATCTTTATTTTAGCCCCCCCCGGGCTAGTGCTTGTCTAAGTGCTGGTCCAAACCGAGCCGCCTGCGGGGCCCCCTCGGGGAAACTCGAGGTCTGGTTTTACTCGTAGCCTGTCTCATCCGGTGTTGCCCTGAGAACGAGATATGTGCAGCTCCTATCGGGATTGTCGGCGCATCGGGCGGTCTTGCTGGTCTTGTTTTACCATTGTCGAAATGTCTTGTAAACCGGGATTCCGAGACTGATCGGGTCTTCCTGGGAGAAGGAGTATCCTTCGTTGATCGCGAGAGCTTATCATGGGCTAAGTTGGGACACCCCTGCAGGGTATAAACTTTCGAGAGCCATGCCCGCGGTTATGTGGCAGATGGGAATTTGTTAATGTCCGGTTGTAGATAACTTGACACCAGATCCGAATTAAAACGCATCAACCGCGTGTGTAGCCGTGATGGTCTCTTTTCGGCGGAGTCCGGGAAGTGAACACGGTTTCTGTGTTATGTTTGACATAAGTAGGAGCTCAGGATCACCTCTTGATCATTACTAGTTGACGATCGTTCCGTTTGCTCTCTCCTCGCTCTGATTTGTGTATGTTAGCCACCATACATGCTTATTCGTTGCTGCAACCTCACCACTTTACCCCTTCCTTTCCCATTAAGCTTTCCTAGTCTTGATACCCATGGTAATGGGATTGCTGAGTCCTCATGGCTCACAGATTACTACACCAACAGTTGCAGGTACAGGTTACGCGATGATCATGACACGAGAGCGATGTTTGCTTGTTTGGAGTTCTTCTTCTGCTTCTTCTTCGATCAGGGGATAGGTTCCTGGTCGGCAGCCTGGGCTAGCAGGGTGGATGTCGTTTGAGTCTCTGTTTGTGTTTCATCCGTAGTCGAATGGTGCTCTTATGTAAGATGATGTTGTATTCGTGTGGCATTGTATGCCTTATGTATGTATCCCTATCTATTATGTAATGTTGATGTAATGATATCCACCTTGCAAAAGTGTCTTCAAGATGCGCTTCGATCCTTGGTGGGACCTTTGAGTTCCTTTAGGATAGGGTCGCATCTTAGGCGTGACAAGTTGGTATCAGAGCCTCGACCGACCCTAGGAGCCCCCTTGATTGATTGTGTAGTTTGGCCGTTGTCGAGTCTAGAAGAAAACTGATTTTTGAGTCTAGTTATATCGGAGAGTAGGAATTCTTTTTACTCCTCAGTCCCTTCGTCGCTCTGGTAAGGAATCTTGACGTAGTTGATTTGAATTACTCCTCTTCCCATTCAAATTTTCTTTAGGTTCACGTAGTTGGTTTTCCGATCGTTGGCTCTCAGCTCTTTTCATCCGGTGCATTTCTCGTCAAGTTGACTCGAGCCTCTTCATCGTTGTCAAGTTCAATCCTCAGTTGTTTTCTTTTCCCACCTGCCCTCCCTTTTTCGTCTCCAAGCCGGAGTCCGTAATAAAGTATCCATCCTACTCGTACGAAGCCTTTGCTTTCTTTCCTCAATAATTTCAACCAGTGTTTTCTCTTCAAGATATTCGTCGGATTCCCCTTCCAAGTTGCCTCTGTTTTACCGCCCTCTCACCCTTTCTCTTCTCGGAGTTTGAGTCTCTCTCGACCATCAATTTCATTCGTACGGAGCCCCTTCAGTCTTCCCTCAATTATTTCAACCGGCGAATTCTCGTCTCGTTCGTCATTCTTCGTCCCTTTCTTTTCCGGTGGACTCAATTCAAGTTTTTTTCGGGTTGATCACATTCTTTCCCTCGGCTCAAGTGTTTTTCCTGCTCGTTTGCCTCTTGTCATTTAATCCTTCTGGAGTGCTCATGACATCTCAGGAGATTCGTCTGTGTTCCAATTAATTCGAGGTTGTCACCTCATTCAAATATTTCAATTGTTCCGGTGCATCATCTACGTGTTCAACAATCTTTTCCAACGGTGTTTTCTTTTAGTGGGCCCTAACCCACAGGTCTTTTCCCAGGATCTTACCTGACTCTTCTAATTTCCCAGAGTTATTCTCAAATTCTTTTCAAGTGTGACGTAAGAATGGATTCCATCAGTCACATGCTTTCTCCAAGATTGTTTTCAAATTATTTTCATTGTTGGCTCAACCTCTTCGTTTTTCATTCTCCCGGAGTATCCCAGTAACTTCGGTGGTGTTTCCCGTCGTCATCTGAAGATCGAAGAAGAGTTCCTTCTAAATCTTGCCCGTTCTCTCAAAGACTCGCAGTTCTAGTTTCATGCTACCGTCTCGTATTATTCCATTTGTTAGATATTCTTTTCATCCATCCAGAGTATTTCAAGAGTTGTTTTTTTTCTTTTCTCTGTCTCGATCATCCGGAGGTCATCTTTTTTGGAATATTTCTTCGCTCCTAGTTTTCAGATTCATTCTCCAATTATTCTATATCCGTGCCCTTTCGTTCGTCTCAATATTCTCCCGGTGCTTCGTTCAAGTATTCTTCAATAAGTTCGTAGTCTCTTCATTCTCTTGTCTCTTAATTCCCTTAAGTATCTTTTTGTTTTTCTAATTTTTCCCGGTGATTCTTTCTCTTTCATCAATCATTTTCGAATCCTACCAGTGGTTCATGAAGACTTTCTCAAGTTTTGCGCCATATAACCCCCCTTAATCCTTTTCAAGAAGAATAAGTAATATACAAAATCCATCGCTTGTCATCAATTTAATTTGATGAAGGATAAGCATACAATAAATCTTATTCTTATTTCATCCAAGTGAGCAATCCCTTCCTTCGGAGTTTGTTCATGATGAAGTAATTCTAGTTCCAAGTCTTTTCATCTTTTCTTTTCCGGAGTACAAATTTCCTCGGCCATTTCGTTGAAAACTCCATCTTAATCATCGCAAGGCTCATCTTATTCTTTCATCCTTCAATTCTATCTGATTGGCCTTTTGTTTACTGGAGTTCTTCACGGTGGTTCATCATGATTTAATTCATTCTTCAAGATTTTGTTGGTGGAGTTCAAATATCTTTTTTCTCACGTCTCGAAGTGCAATTAATTCTCCGTTTTCTTTTGAAGTGGAGTTTTGCATTTCTTCATTCTTCTCAGCTATCCAATCATTTCCGGTTGTGGCCGTTATCACCTTAGGATCTTGAGATGTTACCTGTAAGACCACAACAAGCTATTTCTTTTCATTGTTGAATTTCTCAACAACTCTGTTTAAACCTTCCTTCTAAAGATGCTTTCAATTTCATTCGTGGCACAAATTGTCATTTTCTTGTATGTTCTTTTCATTCAACTCTTTCAATTCCTTCCGGAGGTTTTGTGTCATGTCTTCATCAAGTATCATTCCATCCTCTCAAGCTCGTGTTCTAATCCTTCCATTTTCAGCCAGAGTGCTGCCTAAATCCTTTCAGTCTTATTCGTTTCTTATCTCGTTCTAACCGGAAAGGTTTCAGAGTCTATTTGATTCCATGAGCTTTCGATTCTCGTCGTTCTCGTCGTTCCTCTCTTCTTCTCGAGTGCTCTCGATTCTTTGCTGCTTCTCTTGAGTTCTTGTTTCACCTCATCCCTTTTCCCTTCCGTCTCGGTCCTAAGATCTCGGGACGAGATCTCTTGTTAGTGGAGGAGAGTTGTAACGCCCCGGATTCGATGCGCCAGGTGTCTGCCAGTTATTCGCCGTCATTGGCATGCCATTTGCTTGCGTGTTAAATTTTTCCATGTCATCATGTGCATCTCTTTTTGCATATGTGTTCGTCTCATGAATCCGAGCATTTCCCCGTTGTCCGTTTTGCAATCCGGCACTCCTATGTCATCCGGCGTCCCCTTCTTGTCTCTTTTCGTGTGCGGGTGTTAAGCATTCTCGGAATGGACCGAGGCTTGCCAAGTGGCCTTGGTACACCACCGGTAGACCGCCTGTCAAGTTTCGTGCCATTTGGAGTCCGTTTGTTACTCCAACAGTTAACCGTGTAACCCCGAAAGCCCCTTTTGTCTTGCAGCCCAACACCCCTCCAACGTGGCCCAAAACCCATCCAAACCCCCTCCATGCTCTCGCTCGTTCGATCACGATCGTGTGGGCGAAAACCACTCCTCATTTGGAGTCTCCTAGCTCCCTCTATCTATATAAACACCTCCCCCTCTGAAATTCGCGGGGCAAACCCTAGCCTCCTCTTGCCCGCGCCGCCGGACATGTCCATCCGTGCCGGACATGTCCAACCTCCACGTCGCCCGGACCAATCCCGGGGCGACACGTCCCCCGCCGCCGCTCCCGGCCAGTGGCATCGCGCCACATCGCCCACAGCTCCTCCCCGCCGGCCTCCTCTCCCTCCTCCCAGCCGCTGCGGCCCCGCCCGGCCCACGGTCGGCCCGCCCGAGATGAGCCGGGCCCGAGCGACCGCGCCCCCGAGCCCGCGCATCCGCTCCGCCGCCCGCTCTTCCCCGCTGCCGGCGCCGTCCTCCCGCCGCCTCCGCCGCCGTCCTTCAGCCAGCGCCCCTCCCCGCCGAGCGCCGCCGCGCCTGCGGGTCCCTCCGCCGCCGGCCCGTCGGCCATCTCCGCCCGGCCTGCTCCGGCCGTCGTCCGTGAGGCCGCGCCCGCGTCGAGCGCCGCCCAGGGCGCCGCCGCCCGCGCCCCCGGCAGACGCCGGCCGCCTGCTTGGCGCCGCCGCCTCCCCGTGTCTCCCCGCGCCCCACACGTCGGGACCCGGCCGGATCCGGTGAGATCCGGCCCGGATCCGCCCATCTCCGCCGTCTCCTCCAACTCCGGTGAGTTCTCCGACCGCCTCGAAGTCCGTGCCCGATCCAGATCCGAGGTTGACTTCGTTTTTCAGCCAGTCCCTGTAATTTTGTATATTTTATGCCCCTGTTCGTTGCATCATAACTTGCTGCATACTGCCCCGTTTCGTGCGTGTAATATGTCAAATTTTTTGCCTCGATGAGTACTTCATTTCATTCCATTGCATCATGTTCATTTGAGTCCATCTTGATGCTTGAATCATCGTTGCAAGAGTGCTATGTGATGTTAACCTGCTGAAACTGTTATAACTTGGTGTTTTGTCATTTTTGTTGCATTTGATGTGTGCATCCTATGAGCTTGATGTCTACATGTGTTTTGTGCTACATCATGCCATCTTTACAGTGGTGCAATCCATGTATTTTTGTGAGTCTTGTACTGAGTGCATCGAGCTTTTTAAGTAGGGTACGTGCTGTTGCTGTTTTGCTAGGCTGATTCTGTTATATTATGATGCTATGTAAACCTACTGCTACAAGTCATTCTATGCATAATCTGGAGATGTTAACTAAGGATGTTTTGTTATACATGTCATGCTCTATCCATTAATGCCCCTGGTTGCATTTATAGCCTTCCGTAACTTGTTGTTATCTTGCTCCAAACTTGCTAAATAATGTTGCTGTCAGCCTGTTAACTTTAAGTTCAGTTTTGCCATGAGCTTTTCTAGTGATCCAAGCATGCTATGAACTTGCTATTGCCATGTTTAGCTTCATAAACATGTATTCTTACTGTTCGTTGCCTTGCCATGCCATGTATTTCTTTGTGGTGAGTGGTACAAGCTCACCAACATGCCTACTTATTGTTGTTCCTGCCATGTTTGAATCTGTCATATTACTTGCTATGTTTACATGGGTGCCATCATATTTTCTGTGCCCTTTTGGCTCATGGTCAGTAAGGGACTTTTGTTCTATGAAATTAGTAGAATCATGACATGCCTTTGTTTGCTATGATAAGTTCCTGTAACATGTTGTTTGATAGCTCTAAACAGTGCAACCTGATGTTATTCCTGCTAAGCCTGAAATTGTTATTATTTGCAATCTTGCCATGTGTGTTTGAGAATGTTCTAGTGATTTCTGGGGATATCTCAGTGTGCATGTTTTGTCATGCATTACCTGTACATCATGTACATGCCTCTTGTTTTCATATTGTGGTACTGTAGCATGTTGTTTTGGTGCTTGCAATATGTCTAGTTGCTGTTATGGACAGATTGTTGTCATATCTTCTATGGTGTGTATGTGTTGAACCGTTGCTCCGTTTTGAGTGTGCTCTATATGAAACTTGCTTAGATTTGCATGTAGTTTCATATTATCATGTTGCATCCTTGTTTTGAGGTGTTTGCTTGATGTTTGTATGCATTTTGCATCAATGCCATGTTTTACTTGTTTTGCTCATATCTTCTAGGCCGTAGCTCCGAACTAAATGAACTTCATATGTAACTTGACTAGAATCTCGTGTAGATCATCTTGGTGCTCTTTAACTTGCTGTTTAACAACTCCAACTTAATGTTTGTTCAGATTTGGACCAACTTTGAAACTTGCATATGAGGACCTACCGGATTTGTTGTATGTTGTTCCCGGCCTTATTTAAACTTATTTTGATGTGTTGCTCTTGTATGCATCATCTCTTGCCATGAGTAGCCTCATCTAGCTTTGTCATGCATCATGCTTGGTTGTGCATCATGACTTGTCTATGTGTGGTGTGTTTACTATGTCGTGTGCTTCTTTTCGATAGTTCCCGTTTCGTTACGATCGTGAGGATTCGTTCGTCTACGCTTGGTTCGTCTTCGTGGCTTCATCTTCTTCATGAACTCGTTCTTCGTCCTAGCGGGATTTCAGGAAAGATGACCGTCACCTTGGATCTCACTACTATCATTGCTATGCTAGTTTCTTCGTTCTATCGCTATGCTGCGCTACCTATCATTTGCTCTTCAAGCCTTCCAAATTGCCATGTCAGCCTCTAACCTTTTTCACCCTTCCTAGCAAACCGTTGTTTGGCTATGTTACCGCTTTGCTCAGCCCCTCTTATAGCGTTGTTAGTTGTAGGTGAAGTTGAAGATTGCTCCATGGTGGACAGGATTATGTTGGGATATCACAATATCTTTTATATTATTAATGCATCTATATATTTGGTAAAGGGTGGAAGGCTCGGCCTTATGCCTGGTGTTTTGTTCCACTCTTGCCGCCCTAGTTTCTGTCATACCAGTATTATGTTCCCGGATTTTGCGTTCCTTACGCGGTTGGGTGATTTATGGGACCCCCTTGACAGTTCGCTTTGAATAAAACTTGTCCAGCAAGGCCCAACCTTGGTTTTACCATTTGCCTCACCATCACCTATACCCTTCCCTTGGGTCGGCCAACCCGAGGGTCATCTTTATTTTAGCCCCCCCGGGCTAGTGATTATCTAAGTGCTGGTCCGAACCGAGCCGCCTGCGGGGCCCCCTCGGGGAAACTCGAGGTCTGGTTTTACTCGTAGCCTGTCTCATCCGGTGTTGCCCTGAGAACGAGATATGTGCAGCTCCTATCGGGATTGTCGGCGCATCGGGCGGTCTTGCTGGTCTTGTTTTACCATTGTCGAAATGTCTTGTAAACCGGGATTCCGAGACTGATCGGGTCTTCCTGGGAGAAGGAGTATCCTTCGTTGATTGCGAGAGCTTATCATGGGCTAAGTTGGGACACCCCTGCAGGGTATAAACTTTCGAGAGCCGTGCCCGCGGTTATGTGGCAGATGGAAATTTGTTAATGTCCGGTTGTAGATAACTTGACACCAGATCCGAATTAAAACGCATCAACCGCGTGTGTAGCCGTGATGGTCTCTTTTCGGCGGAGTCTGGGAAGTGAACACGGTTTCTGTGTTATGTTTGACGTAAGTAGGAGCTCAGGATCACCTCTTGATCATTACTAGTTGACGATCGTTCCGTTTGCTCTCTTCCCGCTCTGATTTGCGTATGTTAGCCACCATAGATGCTTAGTCGCTGCTGCAACCTCACCACTTTACCCTTTCCTTTACCATTAAGCTTTGCTAGTCTTGATACCCATGGTAATGGGATTGCTGAGTCCTCGTGGCTCACAGATTACTACAACAATAGTTGCAGGTACAGGTTACGCGATGATCATGACGCGAGAGCGATGTTTGCTTGTTTGGAGTTCTTCTTCTGCTTCTTCTTCGATCAGGGGATAGGTTCCAGGTCGGCAGCCTGGGCTAGCAGGGTGAATGTCGTTTGAGTCTCTGTTTGTGTTTCATCCGTAGTCGGATGGTGCTCTTATGTAAGATGATGTTGTATTCGTGTGGCATTGTATGCCTTATGTATGTATCCCTATCTATTATGTAATGTTGATGTAATGATATCCACCTTGCAAAAGCGTTTTCAAGATGCGCTTCTATCCTTGGTGGGACCTTCGAGTTCCTTTATGATAGGGTCGCATCTTGGGCGTGACACCGAAGCCCCGACCATTCCCAATGAATAGCTTGTGAATTGTCGCAATAAGGTCCACCTTCACTATCTCCCAAGCACTTTGAAAGAACAGGCCGATGAAGCCATCCGGAACCGGAGCACGGTCAGACGGCGAGTCCTTGATGACCGCCCAAATTTCCTCCTCCTGGAAGACACAGTCTTGCTCCGAGAAATCGACAGGTTCAATCCCTAGAGCTTACATGTCCAGTGTAAAGTCACGGGCAGTAGCCTTACCCAACACCTCTTTGTAGGCCTCATGGAAAGCATCCACTTTTCCTTTCTGATCGGTGTCCTATCATCCACTTGATAGAAGAGATATAATTCATCGTACGTCTCCCGTTTGCCACTAGATGAAAGAGTTGTGTGTTTGCATCCCCTTCCCGAAACCACGAGATCCTAGATCTCTGTCTTGCGATCGTCCTTTCGAGGGAAGCTAGGGCCAACACAAGGTGTTTGAGAGTTTTCCTGAGCCAGTGCTCCTCGGACGATAAAATTCGCATCTCCTAGGCACAGTCGAACCTCAAGATCACTGGGTTTGCAATAGCAATTTGCAATTTAATGTTGCCCACTTTCTTCTGTCCCCAAGTTGCAAGCGCGCACGCTGTGTTTCTGAGAAGGGTATCAAGTCTCAAAAAGGGGTCTGTGATAGTAGCCTCACACACCCATGCCTCCTTCACAACGTCCATAAAGCCCTCCATCTTAATCCAGAATTTCTCAAAACGAAAGCGCCTTTTGGTGAATATATGTTCTGCTAGGGCGAGATGGAGTGGACAATGATCCGATGTCGAGGTGGAGAGCGCTTGTAGTAGAAAATCAGGGTGGTCCAACTCCCAATCCACAGAGACAAAGGCGCGATCAATT
Source organism: Triticum dicoccoides (assembly GCF_002162155.2). NCBI lineage: Eukaryota > Viridiplantae > Streptophyta > Magnoliopsida > Poales > Poaceae > Triticum > Triticum dicoccoides. The sequence continues at coordinate 103,565,803 of NC_041393.1, forward strand.
TTGGTGAGCGTGGGTACCCCCCTTTCATTACTTGATATGTCTCCAACGTATCTATAATTTTTGATTGTTCCATGTTATTATATTACCCCTTTTGGATGTTTATGGGCTTTATTTTACATATTTATATCATTTTTGGGACTAACCTACTAACCGGAGGCCCAACCCGTATTGTTGTTTTTTTCCCTATTTCAGTATTTCGAAGAAACGGAATATCAAACGGAGTCCAAACGGAATGAAACCTTCGAGAGCGTGATTTGTGGAACGAACATGATCCGGAGAACTTGGAGTATAAGTCAAGAAGCAAACGAGGCGGCCAGGAGATAGGAGGGCTTGCCCACCCCTCCTAGGCGCGCCCCCTGTCTCCTGGGCCCCACGAGCGGCCACCGACGTACTTCTTCCTCCTATATATACCTACATACCCCAAAAACATCCAGAGAGCCAACGGAAAACAATTTCCACCGCCGTAACCTTCTGTATCCGCGAGATCCCATCTTGGAGCCTTCGCTGGCGCTCCACCGGAGGGGGAATCGACCATGGAGGGCTTCTACATCAACACCATAGCCTCTCCAATGAGTTGTGAGTAGTTTACCACAGACCTTCGGGTCCATAGTTATTAGCTAGATGGCTTCTTCTCTCTTTTTGGATCTCAATACAATGTTCTCCCCCTCTCTCATGGAAATCTATTCGATGTAAACTCTTTTTGCGGTGTGTTTGTCGAGATCCGATGAATTGTGGGTTTATGATCAAGTTTATCTATGAGAAGTCATTGAATCTTCTCTGAATTCTTTTATGTATGATTGAGTTATCTTTGCAAGTCTCTATGAATTATTAATACATCTCCAACGTATCTATAATTTTTGATTACTCCATGCTACTTTATCTACTGTTTTAGGCAATATTGGGCTTTATTATCCACTTTTATATTATTTTTGGGACTAACCTATTAACCGGAGGCCCAGCCCAGATTTGCTGTTTTATGCCTATTTCAGTGTTTCGAGGAAAAGGAATATCAGACGGAGTCAAAACGGAACGAAATCAACTAGAGAACTTATTTTTGGAAGGAAAGCAACCTGATAGACTTGGAGTGTACGTCAGGGGAGTACCGGGCTGCCCACGAGGGTGGGGGCGCGCCCACCCCCTTGGGCGCGCCCCCCTCCCTCGTGAGCACCCCGGAGGTCCACCGACGTACCCCCTGCACCCATATATACCTACGTACCCTAAAACTTCCAGAACAGAAAATAGATCGGGAGTTCCGCCGCCGCAAGCCTCTATAGCCACCAAAAACCAACCGCGACCCTGTTCCGGCACCCTGCCGGAGGGGGATCCCATCACCGGAGGCCATATTCATCATCCCGGCGCTATCCATGACGAGGAGGGAGTAGTTCACCCTCGGGGCTGAGGGTATGTACCAGTAGCTATGTGTTTGATCTCTCTCTCTCTCATGTTCTCTCTCGTGTTCCTCTATGGCACGATCTTGATGTATCCCGAGCTTTGCTATTGTAGTTGGATCTTATGATGTTTCTCCCCCTCTACTCTTGTGATGAATTGAGTTTCCCCTTTGAAGTTATCTTATCGGATTGATTCTTTAATGAACACTTGATGTATGTCTTGCCGTGATTATCTGTGGTGACAATGGGATATCATGTGCCACTTGATGTATGTTTTGGTGATCAACTTGCGGGTTTCGTGACACTTGGGAACCTATGCATAGGGGTTGGCACACATTCTTGACTCTCCGGTAGTAGTTTTGGGGCGCTCTTTGAAGTACTTTTATGTTGGTTGGATGAATCTGAGATTGTGTGATGCATATCGTATAATCATGCCCACGGATACTTGAGGTGACAATGGAGTATCTAGGTGACATTAGGGTTTTGGTTGATTTGTGTCTTAAGGTGTTATTCTAGTACGAACTCTTTTATAGATCGATCCGAAAGAATAAATTTGTGGTGGTTTCATACCCGACCATAATCTCTACGTTTGTTCTCTGCTATTAGTGTCTTTGGAGTGACTCTTTGTTGCATGTTGAGGGCTTGTCATATGTTCTATCTATGTTATTATTGTTGAGAGAACTTGCACTAGTGAAAGTATGAACCCTAGGCCTTGTTTGCTATCATTGCAATACCATTTACGCTCACTTTTACCACTTGTTACCTTGCTGTTTTTATATTTTCAGATTACAAAAACCTATATCTACTATCTATTTTGCACTTGTATCTTCATCTCTTCGCCGAACTAGTGCACCTATACAATTTACCATTGTATTGGGTGTGTTGGGGACACAAGATGTAACGCCCTCGATGCGGCTATATCTCCCACGTGTCGAAGCACGACTTAGAGGCATAACCGCATTGAAAGCAATGTCGCAAGTGAGGTAATCTTCACACAACCCATGTAATACATAAGGGCAAGAGATACATAGTTTGCTTACAATCGCCACTTCACACAATTACATGAATAAAGCATTACATCATCCAGATACAATCAAGGTCCGACTACGGAACCAAAATAAAAGAAGAACCCCAAATGCGACAAAGGTCCTCGATCGACCCCAACTGGGCTCCACTACTGATCAACTAAAACGAAACAACACAAAGGGCAAGATCTTCATCGAGCTCCTCCTTGAGCTTGGTTGCGTCTCCTGCTCGGTAATATAAGCACCTGCAAACTGGTTTTGGAAGTATCTGTGAGCCACAGGGACTCAGCAATCTCGCACCCGCGAGATCAAGACTATTTAAGCTTATAGGAAGGCTGGGGTAATAAGGTGGAGCTGCAGCAAGCGACTAGCATATATGGTGGCTAACATACGCAAATGAGAGCGAGAAGAGAAGGCAAAGCACGGTCGATAAAGGTATGATCAAGAAGTGATCCTGGACTACCTACGTCAAGCATAACTCCAACAACCATGTTCACTTCCCGGACCCCGCCGGAAAGAGACCATCATGGTTACACACGCGGTTGATGTATTTTAATTAAGGTCAACTTCGGGTTTTCTACAACCGGACGTTAACAAATTCCCATCTGCCCATAACCGCGGGCACGGCTTTCGAAAGATAATACCCTGCAGGGGTGTCCCAACTTAGCCCATGACAAGCTCTCACGGTCAACGAAGGAATAGACCTCCACCCGAGACATTCCGATCAGACTCGGTATCCCGGTACAACAAGACGTTTCGACAGGGTAAAACTAAACCAGCAACACCGCCCGAATGTGCCGACAAATCCCGATAGGAGCTGCACATATCTCTTTCTCAGGGCACACTCAGATTGTCTTAGGTACGGGTAGGCCAACCCAGAGTTGCCCCTGGTGGTCACCGGCAGCTGACAGGTTGGACCAACACTCAGAGGAGCACTGGCCCGGGGGGTAAAATAATGATGACCCTTGAGTCCGCGAAACCCAAGGGAAAAAGAGGCTAGGTGGCGAATGGTAAAACCAATGTTGGGCATTGCTGGAAGAGCTTTACTTAAGGCGAACTGTCAAGGGGTTCCCATTATAGCCCAACCGCGTAAGGGACGCAAAATCCGGGAACATAACACCGATATGACGGAAACTAGGGCGGCAAGAGTGGAACAAAACACCAGGCATAAGGCCGAGCCTTCCACCCTTCACCAAGTATATAGATGCATTAATTAAATAAGATATAACGTGATATCCCAACAAGTAAATAAATATTCCAACAAGGAACAACATCTCCATGTTCCAACAAGGAACAAACTTCAATCTTCACCTGCAACTAACAACGCTATAAGAGGGGCTGAGCAAAGCGGTAACATAGCCAAACAACGGTTTGCTAGGACATGGTGGGTTAGAGGTTTGACATGGCAATTTGGGAGGCTGACAAGCAAATGGTAGGCATCGTAGCATTGGCAAAGCAAAAGAGCGAGCAAACTAGCATAGCAAAGATAGTAGTGATTTCGAGGGTATGATCATCTTGCCTGAAATCCCGCAAGGAAGAAGAACGAGTCCATGAAGAAGACAAACGGACGTAGTTGAACGGATCCTCACAAACGCGACGTTATCGGAACCAACCCGAAGAAGCAATCACCGGAAAAGAAGCACACAACATAGTAAACAACCAGCACATCAACATGGCATGATGCGCAAACAAGTATGATGCATGTCCGGTTTAATGAGGCATGGCATGGCAAAGTGCAACAAACAATACTACAAGTTAAGTGGAGCTCAATATGCAACGAGGTGCATGTTGACAGAACACCACATCAATTATTTAGTTATCTCTCGTTTAAGCTACCCAACAATATTAACTGTTGTTAAACATGGCAAGAGGTGAAGCATAATATAAACTATACCATCTAAACAATTTAAATGGGGCCGGATATAAAAACAACAAATCCGGTAAATCCCCATATAAGTTTAGCAATTTAATGCAACAACAATTTAAACATTTTAAATGTTGTTATCATGATGCGGATGACATATACAAGTTTTATGCAATTTTTATGAAAATGTTGACAAGAGCATTAAGAAGCATTTGGTCACCATGGTGGAACAAAAAGGGTGCCACGGCGACGAATCCGAAAATGATGCCACGGCAACATTCCGGTCCCGGTAACTCATGGAGGTACCGGTGCAAAAGGAAGTGTGACGTGAGCAAGTCATGCGATAGAAGGTGGGGTGATCCCGGATACCGGGTTCCCACAAGATGGTGGCATGGCAACGAGGAGAAACCTGCACGCGACAATTTCGGACACGGTGCAAACACGGGCATCTCATACAACACACATGCATTCGTTCCACGGCGGTCGTTTCGGGTTATACCTTCGAAGCGTTCAAACGAGACGGTTCGCATTCGGAGGGGTGTAGAGGAAGTAGGCGTTCACGGGACGTCGTCGGAAGTAGTTGTACTCGTGCCGACGGTAGTGGAAGTAGTGATACTATTCGTCGGTCGTCGTGGTACTTGGGGTCTTCGGACTTGTCGGTCTCGATTCTTGCGACGGTAGTGGTACACGTGGTAGATGAACTTGGCGATCCGAAGGGGTACTTGGCGGGTCGTCGAGGTACGCGTTCTTGGAGATCCCGTAGACGCGGTAGGGGTACTTGATGCGTCACCGTGTAAACGAACTTGGCGCATCCGAAGGGTACTTTTAAGCCCACGTAGTCGTACACGTTTTGTAGACGTCCGGTGCGTCCGTAGATGTACTTGGCGAAATCCGCGAGGGCGTCCTTGGGCTCCCTGGTTGCCGAGTCTTGGCAAAACGAAGGGGATCTCGGCGTCCAAGCGAGGATGAAGACCGCGATGCGAGGAGGTGGCTTGGGGTCAAAAGACCAAGGCAAAGTGGCGCAGGAAGGTGAGGCTGCCGCAGGAGCTTGAGGGCGCAAGTGGCCATGGCGCTGAGCGACGAGCTGCTGCTGCTCGAAGCGGACAGAGGCAACTGGGGGGCACGGATGAGGCCGGGAAGACGGGGATGAACGCCCAGGTCGCAGGGGAGGCGGGCGACGGAGCACGAGGTGCACGGAGCGGCGTCGGCGAGAGGATGCAGCAGCAGAAGCTGCTGCCGGCGGCGAGGCCGAGGCGGTGCGGTTCCAGGGGCGGCGAGGAGGAGGTCGAGCACGGCGCTCGCGCGCAGAGGCGACGAGCTCAAGGAGCGGCTCCCCTTGAGCGCTCGGGCGATGGGGACGGATGGCGCCGGTGGAGGGAGGAGGCAGCGAGGGGAAACGGAGAGGGGATCGCGCGAGGTGGATCGGGAGGAGCGGGGCTCTCCCTGGCGATGCGAGCATGCGCGCGATGGGGATCGAGTGCGGCGCTGAGGGAGGACGAGGAGGAGATGGGATCGGGCAGGGGATGTTTGGACCGGTCGGGCTAGGGTTAGGAGGGGCGCGGCTGGGCCATGATGCAAATGGGCCGGCCTGGTTGCTGGGCTGCAAGGCTGTCTTCTCCCTCTCTCTTCAAAACTCTTCCAAAAACAGAAAAGCAAAGAAAGAAAGGGAGAGAAAAGAAATGAGTGGAAAAGAATTTGGGCATGGGGGTAATTTTCCCGGACTCGCAAAAATGAGTTTGTTCCGAGAAAAATAGAAATGGGCATGATCGAAAGATTTAAATTCAAACTCATTTGAAATTCAAATGGGTTTGAACTAGGACTTGATGAAAGGAAGGTCCAAAAATGTTCGGATTTTTGGTGGAGCTCCGGAAAATGATGAAATAAATATTGGCAAGGTTGGAGAACAAGAATTGAGACAACAGAGGCATGGAGAATTATTTGGAAGTGTGTTATGGTGATTCCAAAAATAGTGGAATATTTAATATAGCTCCCTAATATTGGAGGATATGTTATAAAGAGAAGTCACCATGTGAGTTCCCTCGGTTTAAATAGATCAAAAGATCTATGCAATTTATTTAGTTGAGGTTTTAAAAATTAATGATATGATGGCATGATGACATGATGCAATGCACATGATGCAAGGATGAATGCACGAACAAAACAAAATCACACAACGAAACTCGGAGTAGCTGGAAGTCTTCTGGAGCGTCGGTCTCGGGGCGTTACAACACTCCACCACTATAAGAGGATCTCGTCCCGAGATCTAGGATGGCACCGGAGAGAAATGGAAGAGGAAGAGAAGAGGTAAAACTAAGTTGCTTCTTTGACCAATGAGTGAAACCAAAGAACCTTGAGAGGTTGAACAAATTGAAAGAAAGAATACAAAGAAGATGAACGAGATTGCAAACAATCCGTTAGAAAGAGGAACAAGGAACATTACGAGAACTTGAAGGTTGCAAAGACATGAATCAAGAGTTTAATGGACAAGATAGAATTCGAAACCACTCCGGTTAAAACAAGATGAGAGGGGAAGAATTCGGGCAGTACTCCGGTTGAACATGGAAGGAATAGAACATGAACTTGAGAAGATGGGATGTTACTTGATGAAATCAACAATACACTGCCTCCAGAACTATTGAAAGAATGGCACAATGGGTAAGAAGGATTTCAGACAGCTCTCCATTTGAGGAAGGAGGGAAAACTTGATAAGATTAGAGAACTCGAATGAAAACACGACACTCCGGTTAAATGGATAAGCAAGAAAAGAACACGATCCTCACGAATCGAGATGGTGAGTGAAAAGAGCAACGTCACAATGCCTCCGAAAGAAATAATAGAAGATATATCATTGGAATAACATAATGGAGAAGAAAATGCCAACTTCTGCCACAAATGAGTTTGGAAAGCATCCTTGCAAAGAAGAATTGAACGGAGTTGTTGGAAAATCAACAACGAAAAGCACAAGCTTGTAGTGGGCTTATGGAAACATCTCAACATTATGAGGTGACAACCGGCCACTAACGGAAACAATTACTTGCTTGAGATCAATGAAGAGATGAAAACTGCTTCACCAAGATGATAGAGATATTACTTGGATCATTGATAAGCACCACAAATAGCAACATTCCTTAGGGAAGGTTTTAGGTGAAATCTATACCAAGATAACTCCAACAACGAGGTTGATGGATTTAAAAATAACTCATTCTTAACAACATGTGAATCATGGAACATGAACTCAAATTATCAAGAATGACATAATACCACCTCCAAAATATGGTAGAAAGAATTGCACTCCGGATTACCATATAAAGAAAGCTTTTGCTCCTTAGGAAAGAATCTCGATGAAAACTTTGAGAAGGGAATTAAATCCTTGATGAACCATCATGTAGAACCTCCATGAAGAACTCCGGTAAACAAAAGGAATGAAAAGAAAGAGAAATTGAAAACACAAGGTGAATCCTTGCAATGATTTAGATGGACCTCCGTGATAATTAGAGCTTGGAACTCCGGGAAAAAGAGAAGATGAAACAAATGAAACCGAGAATTTTAAGGGCCTCCGAAATAAAGAATTAATCACTTGGATGAACAAGAATAAGAATTATGTTATGCTTATCCTTCACCAATTAAATTGATGACAATCAACGGATTTGGCATACTACTTATTCTCGTAGGAAGGATTAAAAGAGATATATCAAAACTTGAGAAGGTCTTCAACGAACCACCGGTAGGATTGGAACAACAAATGAATTGATATGATGAACAAGGAAGAGAGATCTTGAAAGAACCACCGTAAGAATTGAAAATGATCGAAGTAGGGATGCATCACCGGTAAGAATTAGCAAATGAACGAAGGTGCTTGAGACAAACTAGATACATGAGAACAAAGAGATCAAGAACTGATTAGAGGATATTCGATAGATGCACCGGCAAGATAGGAGAATGATAACTGACGGCCGAGAATGAATAAACATGAATTGATGGACTCCGGATGACAAACTGAGAAGACTCTTGAATATCTCCTGATGGGTGAAAAAGATTCTCACAATCGAAAACAATTATGAGAGGATGGCAACAAGCTAGCACCATGAATCTTGAAGAGAATAGAGAAAGATTAAAGAGAAACTCTTCTTCGGTCTTCAAATGATGAGAATGACAACGAGAAACACCACCAAGAATTATTGAGGCACACCGGAAGAATCAAAAGCGAAGAGGTTGAGCCAACTATGAAAAGAATTTGAAAGATCTCGGAGAAAAGCATTTGACTGATGATAACTCATTCTTACGTCAAACTTGGAGAAGAATTTAGGATAGCTCTGGGAAAATAGAAGAGTCAGGTAAGATCCTGGGAAAAGACCTGTGGGTTAGGGCCCACTCAAAAGAACACCGTTGAAAAGATTTAAAAGAGATGTTGCACCGGTTGAATTAAATGACTTGAATGAGATACCAAACTCGAAAGAGCTTGAACTAATGCAGAGTGGAAACACAAATCTTCGAGATATCTTGAGTACTCCAGAATAACAAATAGCGAGAAGTAGAATTATAATGAGGAGCACCATCAAGAGAAGGTATTTGAGACGAGAAAAAGGGGATATAATCGACAAATCTTGACTTGAATCCACCGGAGAAGAGAAAGGAATGAGGAATGACGAACTTGAAGCTCCATTAGAATCTTCATGAGAATCACCGGATAAGAACATTGATGGAAAAGAATGGAGAAACTTCCCATCAATAAAATGGATACTTGAAGAAGAAATCTTAGCCCTTGAAGAAAAACAAAAGGGAGGGAGGGTGGGAAAAACAAAGGCAACTTGGAGACGGATGAAACAAACACCGTTGAGAGAACTGAGAGGTGATCTTGCGAATGTTGAAATGATCGGATCCACTTGAAGAGAAAGACGCTGGTTGAAAAGGATTGACATGACAATCTCGATTGTCGAGAAGGATTGGTATTCACATCGGAGTATGAGAACACCATTTCGGAAAGGTATGGAATCAACACTTGACATTGAAGCAACTCGAATACCACAACTCAAAACAAAAACAAAGGACTGGCTTGCAGAATAAGCCGGAACAAACATATGATAGAGATTTCGTCCGAAGTTTTCGTGGTGGGGCCTACACGGGCTCGATCGTACAGCACCATCATGTACAAGGCAGTGCACATGACATACGAAGTGTCCCCGAACCAGTATAGCCAAGGGTTCTTTAAGATACAACGAGACCACTGTAAAAACGACCGTGAATAGGCGGACCACTAGACGTCGAACCCCAATTCATATCATACATCTGTCGGAAAGATATCCTAAGAGCTACTCGAATTCCCACCTATGAAACTCCCGAAATTTTCCGGTTATGCAATCAGGTGTTGGGGATACAGGGGAAGCATAATATCTCACCCAAAACTAACAAATCCTACATCCAGCTGTATCCATCCTTCAACACATAACCAAGAAACCTTCGGAAACCATCTACCTCAACCTTCGAAAAGCATCCGTTATACAAGTCATGGCAATACTCCCGTACTCACCTCAGTACTGGGTTATCGGGGTTATCTCACCAACAAACTGCATAAAAGAGATTTTCGATGTCGGCGTACTAAAATCAGGTATTCCAGAACTGCAACGATAAAATTATGACGACAACACCTCAGAGCTCAACTCCCCGGGACACTTCCACTAAACCCCTGACAGGAGGCACCAAGACAATGTTGTCATCATAAAACCATCGGAACGATTCCAAGATACCCGCGTGATCCTAAAAAAATTTTAGTGAAATTTGAGAAGAGAAGAGTCAAAACTCTACGCCAAGATGCCTTACCAGAGCGATGAGGAGACTGGGAAGTAAAAAGAATTCCTAAACTCTCCGATATATAATTCCTAAATGACTCAAAACATTTTTTCTAGACACAACTCGGCCGCTAAAAACGATCAAGCAGTGGGGCTCCTAAGGTCGGGGAAGGCTCTGATACCAACTTGTAACGCCCTCGATGCGGCTATATCTCCCACGTGTCGAAGCACGACTTAGAGGCATAACCGCATTGAAAGCAATGTCGCAAGTGAGGTAATCTTCACACAACCCATGTAATACATAAGGGCAAGAGATACATAGTTGGCTTACAATCGCCACTTCACACAATTACATGAATAAAGCATTACATCATCCAGATACAATCAAGGTCCGACTACGGAACCAAAATAAAAGAAGAACCCCAAATGCGACAAAGGTCCCTGATCGACCCCAACTGGGCTCCACTACTGATCAACTAAAACGAAACAACACAAAGGGCAAGATCTTCATCGAGCTCCTCCTTGAGCTTGGTTGCGTCTCCTGCTCGGTAATATAAGCACCTGCAAACTGGTTTTGGAAGTATCTGTGAGCCACAGGGACTCAGCAATCTCGCACCCGCGAGATCAAGACTATTTAAGCTTATAGGAAGGCTGGGGTAATAAGGTGGAGCTGCAGCAAGCGACTAGCATATATGGTGGCTAACATACGCAAATGAGAGCGAGAAGAGAAGGCAAAGCACGGTCGATAAAGGTATGATCAAGAAGTGATCCTGGACTACCTACGTCAAGCATAACTCCAACAACCATGTTCACTTCCCGGACCCCGCCGGAAAGAGACCATCATGGTTACACACGCGGTTGATGTATTTTAATTAAGGTCAACTTCGGGTTTTCTACAACCGGACGTTAACAAATTCCCATCTGCCCATAACCGTGGGCACGGCTTTCGAAAGATAATACCCTGCAGGGGTGTCCCAACTTAGCCCATGACAAGCTCTCACGGTCAACGAAGGAATAGACCTCCACCCGAGACATTCCGATCAGACTCGGTATCCCGGTACAACAAGACGTTTCGACAGGGTAAAACTAAACCAGCAACACCGCCCGAATGTGCCGACAAATCCCGATAGGAGCTGCACATATCTCTTTCTCAGGGCACACTCAGATTGTCTTAGGTACAGGTAGGCCAACCCAGAGTTGCCCCTGGTGGTCACCGGCAGCTGACAGGTTGGACCAACACTCAGAGGAGCACTGGCCCGGGGGGGTAAAATAATGATGACCCTTGAGTCCGCGAAACCCAAGGGAAAAAGAGGCTAGGTGGCGAATGGTAAAACCAATGTTGGGCATTGCTGGAAGAGCTTTACTTAAGGCGAACTGTCAAGGGGTTCCCATTATAGCCCAACCGCGTAAGGGACGCAAAATCCGGGAACATAACACCGATATGACGGAAACTAGGGCGGCAAGAGTGGAACAAAACACCAGGCATAAGGCCGAGCCTTCCACCTTTCACCAAGTATATAGATGCATTAATTAAATAAGATATAACGTGATATCCCAACAAGTAAATAAATATTCCAACAAGGAACAACATCTCCATGTTCCAACAAGGAACAAACTTCAATCTTCACCTGCAACTAACAACGCTATAAGAGGGGCTGAGCAAAGCGGTAACATAGCCAAACAACGGTTTGCTAGGACATGGTGGGTTAGAGGTTTGACATGGCAATTTGGGAGGCTGACAAGCAAATGGTAGGCATCGTAGCATTGGCAAAGCAAAAGAGCGAGCAAACTAGCATAGCAAAGATAGTAGTGATTTCGAGGGTATGATCATCTTGCCTGAAATCCCGCAAGGAAGAAGAACGAGTCCATGAAGAAGACAAACGGACGTAGTTGAACGGATCCTCACAAACGCGACGTTATCGGAACCAACCCGAAGAAGCAATCACCGGAAAAGAAGCACACAACATAGTAAACAACCAGCACATCAACATGGCATGATGCGCAAACAAGTATGATGCATGTCCGGTTTAATGAGGCATGGCATGGCAAAGTGCAACAAACAATACTACAAGTTAAGTGGAGCTCAATATGCAACGAGGTGCATGTTGACAGAACACCACATCAATTATTTAGTTATCTCTCGTTTAAGCTACCCAACAATATTAACTGTTGTTAAACATGGCAAGAGGTGAAGCATAATATAAACTATACCATCTAAACAATTTAAATGGGGCCGGATATAAAAACAACAAATCCGGTAAATCCCCATATAAGTTTAGCAATTTAATGCAACAACAATTTAAACATTTTAAATGTTGTTATCATGATGCGGATGACATATACAAGTTTTATGCAATTTTTATGAAAATGTTGACAAGAGCATTAAGAAGCATTTGGTCACCATGGTGGAACAAAAAGGGTGCCACGGCGACGAATCCGAAAATGATGCCACGGCAACATTCCGGTCCCGGTAACTCATGGAGGTACCGGTGCAAAAGGAAGTGTGACGTGAGCAAGTCATGCGATAGAAGGTGGGGTGATCCCGGATACCGGGTTCCCACAAGATGGTGGCATGGCAACGAGGAGAAACCTGCACGCGACAATTTCGGACACGGTGCAAACGCGGGCATCTCATACAACACACATGCATTCGTTCCACGGCGGTCGTTTCGGGTTATACCTTCGAAGCGTTCAAACGAGACGGTTCGCATTCGGAGCGGTGTAGAGGAAGTAGGCGTTCACGGGACGTCGTCGGAAGTAGTTGTACTCGTGCCGACGGTAGTGGAAGTAGTGATACTATTCATCGGTCGTCGTGGTACTTGGGGTCTTCGGACTTGTCGGTCTCGATTCTTGCGACGGTAGTGGTACACGTGGTAGATGAACTTGGCGATCCGAAGGGGTACTTGGCGGGTCGTCGAGGTACGCGTTCTTGGAGATCCCGTAGACGCGGTAGGGGTACTTGACGCGTCACCGTGTAAACGAACTTGGCGCATCCGAAGGGTACTTTTAAGCCCACGTAGTCGTACACGTTTTGTAGACGTCCGGTGCGTCCGTAGATGTACTTGGCGAAATCCGCGAAGGCGTCCTTGGGCTCCCTGGTTGCCAAGTCTTGGCAAAACGAAGGGGATCTCAGCGTCCAAGCGAGGATGAAGACCGCGATGCGAGGAGGTGGCTTGGGGTCAAAAGACCAAGGCAAAGTGGCGCAGGAAGGTGAGGCTGCCGCAGGAGCTTGAGGGCGCGAGTGGCCATGGCGCTGAGCGACGAGCTGCTGCTGCTCGAAGCGGACAGAGGCAACTGGGGGGCACGGACGAGGCCGGGAAGACGGGGATGAACGCCCAGGTCGCAGGGGAGGCGGGCGACGGAGCACGAGGTGCACGGAGCGGCGTCGGCGAGAGGATGCAGCAGCAGAAGCTGCTGCCGGCGGCGAGGCCGAGGTGGTGCGGTTCCAGGGGCGGCGAGGAGGAGGTCGAGCACGGCGCTCGCGCGCAGAGGCGACGAAGCTCAGTGGCGACGAGCTCAAGGAGCGGCTCCCCTTGAGCGCTCGGGCGATGGGGACGGATGGCGCCGGTGGAGGGAGGAGGCGGCGAGGGGAAACGGAGAGGGGATCGCGCGAGGTGGATCGGGAGGAGTGGGGCTCTCCCTGGCGATGCGAGCATGCGCGCGATGGGGATCGAGTGCGGCGCTGAGGGAGGACGAGGAGGAGATGGGATCGGGCAGGGGATGTTTGGACCGGTCGGGCTAGGGTTAGGAGGGGCGCGGCTGGGCCATGATGCAAATGGGCCGGCCTGGTTGCTGGGCTGCAAGGCTGTCTTCTCCCTCTCTCTTCAAAACTCTTCCAAAAAACAGAAAAGCAAAGAAAGAAAGGGAGAGAAAAGAAATGAGTGGAAAAGGATTTGGGCATGGGGGTAATTTTCCCGGACTCGCAAAAATGAGTTTGTTCCGAGAAAAATAGAAATGGGCATGATCGAAAGATGTAAATTCAAACTCATTTGAAATTCAAATGGGTTTGAACTAGGACTTGATGAAAGGAAGGTCCAAAAATGTTCGGATTTTTGGTGGAGCTCCGGAAAATGATGAAATAAATATTGGCAAGGTTGGAGAACAAGAATTGAGACAACAAAGGCATGGAGAATTATTTGGAAGTGTGTTATGGTGATTCCAAAAATAGTGGAATATTTAATATAGCTCCCTAATATTGGAGGATATGTTATAAAGAGAAGTCACCATGTGAGTTCCCTCGGTTTAAATAGATCAAAAGATCTATGCAATTTATTTAGTTGAGGTTTTAAAAATTAATGATATGATGGCATGATGACATGATGCAATGCACATGATGCAAGGATGAATGCACGAACAAAACAAAATCACACAACGAAACTCGGAGTAGCTGGAAGTCTTCTGGAGCGTCGGTCTCGGGGCGTTACACAAGAGACTCTTATTTATTTGGTTGCAGGGTTGTTTGAGAGAGACCATCTTCATCCTACGCCTCCCACGGATTGATAAACCTTAGGTCATCCACTTGAGGGAAATTTGCTACTGTCCTACAAACCTGTGCACTTGCAGGCCCAACAACGTCTACAAGAAGAAGGTTGTGTAGTAGAATCAAGCTCTTTTCTGGCGTCATTGCCGGGGAGGCTAGGTAAGTGAAGGTATATCTTTAGATCTTGCAATTGAATCTTTTTGTTTCTTGTTTTAGCACTAGTCTAGTTTATAAAAGAAAACTACAAAAAAATGGAGTTGAGTTTGTCTCATACGCTTCATCTTTTTAATATCTTTCGTGAGTATGATGGAAAGGATAATTGTGCTCAAGTGATAGAAGAAGAAATCTATAGAATGTTTGGAACTAAATATGTGAATGATGAGCATGATTGCAATGTTGCTAGTATGAATTCCTTCGATATCCATGATGCTAATGATATGCAAAGCCACAAGCTTGGGGAAGCTATGTTTGATGAAGATGATATTTTTTGTCCCCCAAGCTTTGATGAGCAAATTTACTATGATGAAAGCATGCCTCCTATCTATGATGATTATTGTGATGACACGTATGATTTAAAGAATAATGATAACCATGAAACGTGTCATCTTGATCTTAATTTTCAACCACATGATAGTTATTTTGTTGAGTTTGCTCCCACTACTATTCATGAGAAGAAATTTGCTTATGTTGAGAGTAGTAAATTTTCTATGCTTGTAGATCATGAAAAGAATGCTTTAGGTGCTGGTTATATTGTTGAATTCATTCATGATGCTACTGAAAATTATTATGAGATAGGAACATATGCTTGTAGGAATTGCGATAATATCAAGTTTCCTCTCTATATGCTTAAATTCTTAAATCTATGCTTGTGTTACCTTCCTATGCTAGTTGATTATTGTTCTCATAAGTTGTTTGCTCACAAAATCCCTATGCATAGGAAGTGGGTTAGACTTAAATGTGCTAGTCATATGCTTCATGATGCTCCCATTATGTTTCGATTCTTATCTTTTATGTGAGCATCATTGCCATCATCATGCCTAGCTAAAAGGCATTAAAGAAACGCGCTTGTTGGGAGACAACCCAATATTTATCCTTACTGTTTTTGTGTGTCCACATGATTATGCTACTGTAGTAATCATGTTTTATAGCTTTTGTTTCAATAAAGTGCCAAGTAGAACCTTTGGGAAGACCTGGGTGAAGTTTATGTGATCTTGCTGTGAAAAACAGAAACTTTAGCGCTCACAAGATTAGCTGCCATTTGTTACTGGAGAGTTCTTTTAGGTTGATTATTTTTGCAGATGATTAATAGACAAATTTCTCAGGTTGAGCAATTTATTTCATAATTTTTGGGGTTCCATAAGTATACTTTTATATAGATTACTACAGACTGTTCTGTTTTTGACAGATTCTGTTTTCTATGTGTTGTTTGCTTATTTTGATGAATCTATGAGTAGTATCGGAGGGTATGAACCATAGATAAGTTGGAGTAAAGTAGATATTACACCAATATGAATTTATAATGAGTTCATTACATTACCTAAGTGGTGGTTTTATTTTCTTATACTAACGGAGCTCACGAGTTTTCTGTTAAGTTTTGTGTTGTGAAGTTTTCAAGTTTTGGGTAAAGATTCAATGGACTATGGAATAAGGAGTGGCAAGAGCCTAAGCTTGGGGATGCCCAAGGCACCCCAAGGTAATATTCAAGGACAACCAAGAGCCTAAGCTTGGGGATGCCCCGGAAGGCATCCCCTCTTTCTTCTTCGTTCATCGGTAACTTTACTTGGAGCTATATTTTTATTCACCACATGATATGTGTTTTGCTTGGAGCATCAATTTATTTTGTTAGTTTTTGCTTGTTGTTATTCAGATTAGCGTTTTGCATCTTTAGTTTCAATACAAAAGTCAAGGATAGCCTTTGCCATGCTTATTTTGCTAGTTTGCATGTTGCTGTTTGAAAACAGAAAGTTTACCGCTGTTGCAAAAATTCCCTAGAAAATTGAGAGCATGGTCTAACGTTGAATCTTTTTGAATATTGAGCTATGATAAATTTATTATAGTGGGAATTTTAGTTCATAATTTTTGGAGTCAGGGAAGTATTGATACTCTTGCATTCTTTACAGACTGCACTGTTTTGGCAGATTGCTGTTATGGTTGCATTGTTTGCGTATGTTTGCTTGTTTAATGATTCTATTTGAAGATAGGAGTATTAAATATGCAGAGCCATTTAGTATGAAATGTTGAATAATAATTTAAGTGATTTTCTACAGTATAATATGATAAGGTTTTGCATTGGTTTATACTAACCTATCTCACGAGTTCTTGTTGAGTTTGTTGTGAATGAAGCTTTTGATAAAAAGAGAAACCATGATATGAGAGGAATTAAGGAGACACAAAAGCTCAAGCTTGGGGATGCCCAAGGCACCCCAAGATAATATTTCAAGAAGTCTCAAGCATCTAAGCTTGGGGATGCCCCGGTAGGCATCCACCTTTCTTCTTCAACAACTATCGGTTAGTATCGGTTGAGCCTAAGTTTTTGCTTCTTCACATGAGTTGTGCTATCCTTGCAATGTAGTTTTCTTTACCTTTGCTTGCTATTTGAATAAGTATCAAGATCTGAAATTATTAAATCGGAGAGTCTTTGCATAGTTGCATAATTATTTAGGTACTCATTGACCTTCACTTATATCTTTCGGAGTAGTTTGTCATTTGCTCTAGTGCTTCACTTATATCTTTTAGAGCACGTTGGTGGATTTGTTTTAAATAAAATATTGATCTCTCATGCTTCACTTAGATTATTTTGAGAGTCTTAAATAGCATGGTAATTTGCTTGATATTAATATACTTGGTATTCAAGATATGTGAAACTTTCTTTTGAGTGAATTGAATACTAAGATAAATTTGATGCTTGATAATTGTTTTGAGATATGGAGGTGATAATATCAAAGTTGTGCTAGTTGGGTAATTGTGAATTTGAGAAATGCTTGTGTTGAAGTTTGCAAGTCCCGTAGCATGCACGTATGGTTAAAGTTGTGTAACAAATTTGAAACATGAAGTGTACTTGGCTTGTGCATCCTTATGAGTGGCGGTCGGGGACGAGCGATGGTCTTTTCCTACCAATCTATCCCCCTAGGAGCATGCGCGTAGTACTTGATTTTTGATGACTTATAAATTTTTGGAATAAGTATATGAGTTATTTTGACTAATGTTGAGTCCATGGATTATACACACTTTTACCTTTCTGCCACTGCTAGCCTCTTCGGTACCGTGCATTGCCCTTTCTCACCTTGAGAGTCGGTGCAAACTTCGTTGGTGCATCCAAACCCCGTGATACGATACGCTCTATCACCCATAAACCTCCTTATATCTTCCTCAAAACAGCCACCATACCTACCTATTATGGCATTTCCATAGCCATTCCGAGATATATTGCCATGCAACTTCCATCATCATCATCATGACATACATTACTTTTGTCATATTGCCATTGCATTATCATGTAGTTGACATCGTATTTGTGGCAAAGCCACCATGCATTATTTTTCATACATATCACTCTTGATTCATTGCACCATCCTGGTACACCGCCAGAGGCATTCATATAGAGTCATATCTTGTTCTAAGTTTCGAGTTGTAATCCTTGCTGTTGTAATTAATAGAAGTGTGATGATCATCATTATTAGAGCATTGCCCAAAAAAAAGAGAAAGACCAAAAAAAGGCCCAAAAAAAGAAAAGAAAAGAAAAGAAAAGGACAATGCTACTATCTCTTTTTCCACACTTGTGCTTCAAAGTAGCACCTTATTCCTCATGTAGTGAGTCTCATATATTGTGCTTCAAAGTAGCACCTTACTCTTCATGTAGTGAGTCTCATAAGTTGTCTTTTTATACTAGTGGGAATTTTTCATTATAGATCTTGGCTTGTATATTCCTACGATGGGCTTCCTCAAATGCCCTAGGTCTTCATGAGCAAGCAAGTTGGATGCACACCCACTAGTTTTCTTTTGTTGAGCATTCATAGCTCTAGTGCATCCGTTGCATGGCAATCCCTACTCCTCATGTTGACATAAATTGATGGGCATCTCCATAGCCCATTGATTAGCCTTGTCAACGTGAGACTTTCTCCTTTTTGTCTTCTCCACACAATCCCCATCATCATATTCTACTCCACCCATAGTGCTATATCCATGGCTCACGCTCATGTATTGCGTGAAGGTTGAAAAAGTTTGAGATTATTTGAGTATGAAACAATTGCTTGGCTTGTCATCGGGGGTATAGAAGTTGGGAACATCTTTGTGTGACGAAAATGAAGCATAGTCTAACTATATGATTTTGTAGGGATGAACTTTCTTTTGCCATGTTATTTTGAGAAGACATGATTGCTTTGATTAGTATGCTTGAAGTATTATTATTTTTGCATCAATATGAACTTTTGTCTTGAATCTTTCGGATCTGAATATTCATATCACAATTAAGAAGATTTACATTGAAATTATGCCAAAGTATCACTCCGCATCAAAAATTCTTTTTTATCATTTACCTACTCAAGGACGAGCAGGAATTAAGCTTGGGGATTCTTGATACGTCTCCAACGTATCTATAATTTTTGATTACTCCATGCTACTTTATCTACTGTTTTAGGCAATATTGGGCTTTATTATCCACTTTTATATTATTTTTGGGACTAACCTATTAACCGGAGGCCCAGCCCAGATTTGCTGTTTTATGCCTATTTCAGTGTTTCGAGGAAAAGGAATATCAGACGGAGTCAAAACGGAACGAAATCAACTGGAGAAGTTATTTTTGGAAGGAAAGCAACCTCATAGACTTGGAGTGCATGTCAGGGGAGTCCCGGGCTGCCCACGAGGGTGGGGGGCGCGCCCACCCCCCTGGGCGCGCCCCCTACCTCGTGAGCACCCCGGAGGTCCACCGATGTACCCCCTGCACCCATATATACCTACGTACCCTAAAACTTCCAGAACAAAAAATAGATCGGGAGTTCTGCCGCCGCAAGCCTCTATAGCCACCAAAAACCAATCAGGACCCTGTTCCGGCACCCTGCCGGAGGGGGATCCCATCACCGGAGGCCATCTTCATCATCCCGGTGCTATCCATGACGAGGAGGGAGTAGTTCACCCTCGGGGCTGAGGGTATGTACCAGTAGCTATGTGTTTGATCTCTCTCTCTCTCGTGTTCTCTCTCGTGTTCCTCTATGGCATGATCTTGATATATCCCGAGCTTTGCTATTGTAGTTGGATCTTATGATGTTTCTCCCCTCTACTCTGTTGTGAGGAATTGAGGTTCCCCTTTGAAGTTATCTTATTAGATTGAGTCTTTAATGAACACTTGATGTATGTCTTGTCGTGATTATCTGTGGTGACAATGGGATATCATGTGCCACTTGATGTATGTTTTGGTGATCAACTTGCGGGTTTCGTGACACTTGGGAACCTATGCATAGGGGTTGGCACACGTTCTTGACTCTCCGGTAGTAGCTTTGGGGCGCTCTTTGAAGTACTTTTATGTTGGTTGGATGAATCTGAGATTGTGTGATGCATATCGTATAATCATGCCCACAGATACTTGAGGTGACAATGGAGTATCTAGGTGACATTAGGGTTTTGGTTGATTTGTGTCTTAAGGTGTTATTCTAGTACAAACTCTTTTATAGATCGATCCGAAAGAATAACTTTGTGGTCGTTTCGTACCCGACCATAATCTCTACGTTTGTTCTCTGCTATTAGTGTCTTTGGAGTGAGTCTTTGTTGCATGTTGAGGGCTTGTCATATGTTCTATCTATGTTATTATTGTTGAGAGAACTTGCACTAGTGAAAGTATGAACCCTAGGCCTTGTTTCCTATCATTGCAATACCGTTTACGCTCACTTTTACCACTTGTTACCTTGCTGTTTTTATATTTTCAGATTACACAAACCTATATCTACTATCTATTTTGCACTTGTATCTTCATCTCTTCGCCGAACTAGTGCCCCTATACAATTTACCATTGTATTGGGTGTGTTGGGGACACAAGAGACTCTTTGTTATTTGGTTGCAGGGTTGTTTGAGAGAGACCATCTTCATCCTACGCCTCCCATGGATTGATAAACCTTAGGTCATTCACTTGAGGGAAATTTCCAACTGTCCTACAAACCTGTGCACTTGCAGGCCCAACAACGTCTACAAGAAGAAGGTTGTGTAGTAGACATCAATTATCAGTTTGGTTTGGCCTACTAGTTGATCTTTCTTGCATGGGAGAAGTGCTTAGCTTTGGGTTCAATCTTGCGGTGTCCTTACCCAGTGACAGAAAAGGTTGCAAGGCACGTATTGTATTGTTGCCATCAAGGATAAAAAGATGGGGTTTATATCATATTGCTTGAGTTTATCCCTCTACTTCATGTCATCTTTCTTAATGCGTTACTCTGTTCTTATGAACTTAATACTCTAGATGCATGCTGGATAGCGGTTGATGTGTGGAGTAATAGTAGTAGATGCAGGCAGGAGTCAGTCTACTTGTCACGGACGTGATGCCTATATACATGATCATCCCTAGATAATCTCATAATTATTCGCTTTTCTATCAATTGCTCGACAATAATTTGTTCACCCACCGTAATACTTATGCTATCTTGAGAGAAGCCACTAGTGAAATCTATGGCCCTTGGGTCTATCTTTTATCATATAAGCTTTCAATCTACTTTTATTTGCATATTTACTTTTTGCATCTATATTATAAAATACCAAAAAAATATTTATTTTATCATACTATCTCTATCATATCTCACTTTCGCAAGTGGCCGTGAAGGGATTGACAACCCCTTTATTGCGTTGGTTGCGAGTTCTTTGTTTGTTTGTGTAGGTGTGTGGGACTTTTGAGGAGCCTCCTACTGGATTGATACCTTGGTTCTCAAAAACTAAGGGAAAGACTTACTCTACTTTGCTGCATCACCCTTTCCTCTTCAAGGAAAACCAACGCAAGCTCAAGACGTAGCAAGAAGGATTTCTGGCGCCGTTGCCGGGGAGGTCTTCGCTCAAGTCAAGACATACCAAGTACGCATCACAAACTCATCTCCCTCGCATTTATATTATTTGCCATTTGCCTCTCGTTTTCCTCTCTCCCACTTCACCCTTGCCATTTTATTTGGGGAAATTTTTGTTTTTGCCACTCTAGATTTTGCCAATTTTCCTTATGCCACTCTAGATTTTGACATTTCACTTTTGCCACTCTTTGTTTTTGACAATTATCACAATTGCCATTTTGTGGCAAAAGAAAAATAATTTTATTTCATTTTTGCCACTCTTAGCTTTTGATAATTATCACAATTGCCACTCTAAAAATTTTGCTTTTGCCACGGGAATGGCAATTGTGATAATTGTCAAAAATTAAGAGTGGCAAAAGTGAAATGTCAAAATATAGAGTGGCATAAGGAAAATTGGCAAAATCTAGAGTGGCAAAAACAAAATTTTCCCTTTTATTTGCCCTCTCTTTCCCAATCTTCTCCTCTCTTTCGCTTGCATTTTTCTGTTTGCTTGTGTGTCGGATTACTTATTGCCATGGCGCAAGATAATACCAAATTGTGTGATTTCTCCAATACCAATTATAATGATTTCCTTAGTACTCCGATTGCTCCTCTTAATGATGTTGAGTCTTGTGAAATCAATACTGCTTTGTTGAATCTTGTTATGAAAGATCAATTCGCCGGCCTTCCTAGTGAAGATGCCGCTACTCATCTAAACAATTTTGTTGATTTGTGTGATATGCAAAAGAAGAAAGATATGGATAATGATATTGTTAAATTGAAGTTATTTCCGTTTTCACTTAGAGATCGTGCTAAAGTTTGGTTTTCGTCTTTGCCTAAAAATAGTATTGATTCTTGGAACAAGTGCAAAGATGCTTTTATCTCTAAGTATTTTCCTCCCGCTAAGATCATCACTCTTAGGAACAATATTATGAATTTTAAACAACTAGATCATGAGCATGTTGCCCAATCTTGGGAAAGAATGAAATTGATGATTCGCAATTGCCCTACTCATGGTTTGAATTTATGGATGATCATACAAAATTTTTATGCTGATTTGAACTTTGCTTCTAGAAATCTTTTAGATTCAGCCGCGGGGGCACATTTATGGAAATCATGTTAGGAGATGCTACAAAACTTCTTGATAATATTATGGCTAATTATTCTCAATGGCACACCGAAAGATCTACTAGTAAAAAAGTGCATGCTATAGAAGAAATCAATGTTTTGAGTGGAAAGATGGATGAACTTATGAAGTTGTTTGCTACTAAAAATACTCCCTTTTTCCCAATTATATGACTTTGTCTACTTTGATTGAGAATAATAATGAATCTATGGATGTGAATTTTGTTGGTAGGAATAGTTTTGGAAACAATGCTTATAGAGGAAACTTCAATTCTAGACCGTTCCCTAGTAATTCCTCTAATAATTATGGAAATTCCTACAATAATTCTTATGGTAATTTCAATAAGATGACCTCTTATTTTGACAATAGTGTGAAATAATTTATGATTTCTCAAAAGAATTTTAATGCTTTGCTTGAAGAAAAATTGCTCAAAGTTGATGATTTGGCTAGGAACGTTGATAGACTTTCGCTTGATGTTGATTCTCTTAAACTTAGATCTTCTCCTCCTAAGCATGATATCAGTGAGTCTCTCAAAGCCATGAGAATTTCCATTGATGAGTGCAAGGAAAGAACCGCTAGATTGAAAGATTGCTTTGTAAAGGCGTCTTCTTCTAGTTTCCATGAAAATAATAATGAAGATCTTAAAGTTATTGATGTGTCTCCTATTAGATCTTTGTTTTGCAATATGAATCTTGATAATAATGGGACTGGAGATGAGTCAACTTTAGTTAGAAGGCGTCCCAATAATTCAGAGTTTTTAGATCTGGATCCTAAATTTGGTAAAAGTGGGATTGGAGAGGTCATGAATTTAAATAGATTGAACCCACTATCTTGGATTTCAAGGAATTTGATTATGATAATTGTTCTTTAGAAGGTTGTATTTCCTTGTTGCAATCCGTTGTTAATTCTCCTCATGCTTATAGTCAAAATAAAGCTTTTACCAAACATATCGTTGATGCCTTGATGCAATCTCATGATGAAAAACTTAATTTGGAAGTTTCTATACCTAGAAAACTTAATGATGAGTGGGAACCTACTATAAAGATTAGAATTAAAGATCATGAGTGTTTTGCTTTATGTGATTTGGGTGCTCGTGTTTCCATGATTCCGAAAACTTTATGTGATATTCTAGGTTTCCATGATCTTGATGATTGCTCTTTAAATTTGCACCTTGCAGATTCCACCATTAAAAAGCCAATGGGAAGGATCAATGATGTTCTCATTGTTGCAAATAGAAATTTGGTGCCCGTAGATTTTATCGTTCTTGATATAGATTGCAATCTTTTTTGCCCTATTATTATTGGTAGACCTTTCCTACGATTGGTGCGATTATTGATATGAAGGAAGGGAATATTAGATTCCAATTTCCATTAAAGAAAGGCATGGAGCACTTTCCAAGAAAAAAAGTCAAGTTACCTTATGAATCAATCATGCGAGCTACTTATGAATTGAGTGCCAAAGATGGCACTACTTAGATCTATCTTCGCTTTTATGCCTAGCTAGGGGCGTTAAACGATAGCGCTAGTTGGGAGGCAACCCAATTTTATTTGTGTTTTTTGTTTTTGTCCCTGTTTAGTAATAAATTTTGCATCTACCTTATGTTTATATGTGTTTTTATCTTTTAATTACTGTTTGTGCCAAGTAGAACCTATAGGATAACCTATGATGATAGTTGATTTGATTCTGCTGAAAAACAGAAACTTTGTGCGCACGAATTTAGTTTTGTTAAATCACAGAAAAGTGCTTTTGTGTTGATTCTTTTTGATGCTGATCAATAGACAAATTTTCCAGGACTTCCTAGTTTGGTAGGATGTTTAGAGTTCCAGAAGTTTGTGTTAGTCACATATTGCTACAGACTGTTCTGTTTTTGACAGATTCTGTTTTTCGTGTGTTGTTTGCTTATTTTGATGCATCTATGGCTAGTAAAATAGTTTATAAACCATAGAGAAGTTGGAATACAGGAGGTTTAACACCAAAATAAATAAAGAATGAGTTCATTATAGTACCTTATGTGGTGGTTTTGTTTTCTTTCACTAACGGAGCTTATAAGATTTCCTGTTGAGTTTTGTGTTGTGAAGTTTTCAAGTTTTGGGTAAAGCTTTGATGGACTATGGAATAAGGAGTGGCAAGAGCCTAAGCTTGGGGATGCACAAGGCACCCCAAGATATTCAATAATAGCCAAAAGCCTAAGCTTGGGGATGCCCCGGGAAGGCATCCCCTCTTTCGTCTTCGTTCATTGGTAACTTTACTTGGAGCTATATTTTTATTCGCCACATGATATGTGTTTTGCATGGAGCATCATGTATTATATTAGTCTATGCTTTTTAGTTTACCACAATCATCCTTGCTGTACACACCTTTTGGGATAAGCCCACTTGATTGAATTTGCTAGAATACTCTATGTGCTTCACTTATATCTTTTGAGCTTGATAGTTTTTGCTCTAGTGCTTCACTTATATCTTTTAGAGCACGGCGGTGGCTTAATTTTGTAGAAATTGCTAGTCTCTCATGCTTCACTTATATTATTTTGAGAGTCTTTTAGAACAGCATGGTATTTGCTATGGTTATAAAATTGGTCCTAGAATGGTAGGCATCCAAGTTGGGTATAATAAAAACTATCATAGGAAGTGAATTGGATGCTATGATCAATTTGATACTTGATAATTGTTTTGAGATATGGAGGTAGTGATCTTAAAAGTCATGCTAGTTGGGTGATTATGAATTTAAAGAATGCTTGTGTTGAAGTTTTTGATTCCCGTAGCATGCGCGTAATACTTTGTTTTTATTTGTGATGAAGTTGGGGCACAATTTTATTTGTTGATTGTCTTCCTTATGAGTGGCGGTCGGGGACGAGCGATGGTCTTTTCCTACCAATCTATCCCCCAAGGAGCATGCGCGTAATACTTTGTTTTTGATGACTTGTAGATTTTTGCAATAAGTATATGAGTTCTTTTGACTAATTTTGAGTCCATGGATTATACGCACTCTTACCCTTCCACCATTGCTAGCCTCTCTTGTGTCGCGCAACTCCCGCCGGTACCATACACCCACCATATACCTTCCTCAAAACAGCCACCATACCTACCTATTATGGCATTTCCATAGCCATTCAGAGATATATTGCCATGCAACTTTCCACCGTTCCGTTTATATGACACGCATCATCATTGTCATATTGCTCTTTGCATGATCATGTAGTTGACATCGTATTTGTGGCAAGGCCACCTTCATAATTTTCATACATGTCACTCTTGATTTATTGCATATCCCGGTACACAGCTGGAGGCATCCATATAGAGTCATATTTTGTTCTAGTCTTGAGTTGTAAATCAATAAAAGTGTGATGATCTTCATTATTAGAGCATTGTCCCAGTGAGGAAAGGATGATGGAGACTATGATTCCCCCACAAGTCGGGATGAGACTTCGGACTTTACAAAAGAAGAAAAAAAGTGAAAGGCCAAAAAAAAGAAAGGCCAAAGAAAAAAAAGGAAGAAAGAAAGAAAAAAAAGAATAAAAGAAAAAAATGAGAGAAAAAGAGAGAAGGGACAATGCTACTATCCTTTTACCACACTTGTGCTTCAAAGTAGCACCATGATCTTCATGATAGAGAGTCTCCTATGTTATCACTTTCATGTACTAGTGGGAATTTTTCATTATAGAACTTGGCTTGTATATTCCAATGATGGGCTTCCTCAAAATTCCCTAGGTCTTCGTGAGCAAGCGAGTTGGATGCACACCCACTTAGTTTCTTTTGTTGAGCTTTCATACATTTATAGCTCTAGTGCATCCGTTGCATGGCAATCCCTACTCACTCACATTGATATCTATTAATGGGCATCTCCATAGCCCGTTGATATGCCTAGTTGATGTGAGACTATCTTCTCCTTTTCTGTCTTCTCCACAACCACCATTCTATTCCACATATAGTGCTATGTCCATGGCTCACGCTCATGTATTGCGTGAAAGTTGAAAAAGTTTGAGATTACTAAAGTATGAAACAATTGCTTGGCTTGTCATCGGGGTTGTGCATGATTAAATACTTTGTGTGATGAAGATAGAGCAACAGCCAGACTATATGATTTTGTAGGGATAACTTTCTTTAGCCATGTTATTTTGAGAAGACATGATTGCTTTGATTAGCTTGCTTGAAGTATTACTATTTCTTATGTCAATATTAACTTTTATTTTGAATCATTTGGATCTGAACATTCATGCCACAATAAAGAAAATTACATTGAGAATTATGCTAGGTAGCATTCCACATCAAAAATTCTGTTTTTATCATTTACCTACTCGAGGACGAGCAGGAATAATGCTTGGGGATGCTTGATACGTCTCCAATGTATCTATAATTCTTGATTGTTCCATGCTATTATATTACCCTTTTTGGATGTTTATGGGCTTTATTTTACATATTTATATCATTTTGGGACTAACCTACTAACCAGAGGCCCAGCCCGTATTGCTCTTTTTTTGCCTATTTCAGTATTTCGAAGAAAAGGAATATCAAACGGAGTCCAAATGGAATGAAACCTTCGGGAGCGTGATTTTTGGAACAAACGTGATCCGGAGAACTTGGAGTGCAAGTCAAGAAGCAAACGAGGCGGCCAGGAGATAGGAGGGCTCGCCCACCCCTCCTGGGCGCACCCCCTGTCTCCTGGGCCCCACGAGCGGCCACCGACGTACTTCTTCCTCCTATATATACCTACGTACCCCAAAAACATCCAGAGAGCCAACGGAAAACAATTTCCACTGCCGTAACCTTCTGTATCCGCGAGATCCCATCTTGGAGCCTTCGTCGACGCTCCACCGGAGGGGGAATCGACCACGGAGGGCTTCTACATCAACACCATAGCCTCTCCGATGAGTTGTGAGTAGTTTACCACAGACCTTCGGGTCCATAGTTATTAGCTAGATGGCTTCTTCTCTCTTTTTGGATTTCAATACAATGTTCTCCCCCTCTCTTGTGGAGATCTATTCGATGTAAACTCTTTTTGCGGTGTGTTTGTCGAGATCCGATGAATTGTGGGTTTATGATCAAGTTTATCTATGAGAAATATTTGAATCTTCTCTGAATTCTTTTATGTATGATTGAGTTATCTTTGCAAGTCTCTTTGAATTATCAGTTTGGTTTGGCCTACTAGATTGATCTTTCTTGCCATGGGAGAAGTGCTTAGCTTTGGGTTCAATCTTGCGGTGTCCTTACCCAGTGACAGAAAGGGTTGCAAGGCACGTATTGTATTGTTGCCATCAAGGATAAAATGATGGGGTTTATATCATATTGCTTGAGTTTATCCCTCTACATTATGTCATCTTTCTTAATGCGTTACTCTGTTCTTATGAACTTAATACTCTAGATGCATGCTGGATAGTGGTCGATGTGTGGAGTAATAGTAGTAGATGCAGGCCGGAGTCAGTCTAATTGTCACGGACGTGATGCCTATATACATGATCATGCCTAGATAATCTCATAATTATTCGCTTTTCTATCAATTTCTCGATAGAAATTTGTTCACCCACCATAATACTTATGCTATCTTGAGAGAAGCCACTAGTCAAACCTATGGCCCCCGGGTCTATCTTTTATCATATAAGCTTTCAATCTACTTTTATTTGCATCTTTACTTTTTGCATCTATATTATAAAGTACCAAAAATATATTTATCTTATCATACTATCTCTATCAGATCTCACTTTCGCAAGTGGCCGTGAAGGGATTGACAACCCCTTTATTGCGTTGGTTGCGAGTTCTTTGTTTGTTTGTGTAGGTGCGTGGGACTTTTGAGGAGCCTCCTACTGGATTGATACCTTGGTTCTCAAAAACTAAGGGAAATACTTACGCTACTTTGCTGCATCACCCTTTCCTCTTCAAGGAAAACCAACGCAAGCTCAAGACATAGCATTACTCCACGTGAATCTATGACCATGCAGGAACAACTCTTTTAGACCATGATCGTCCACAAAGCGCTTGAACATTCCCATCATTCGACGATCCAGTGCCGAATTGTTTTTATCTGCCGCGTATAAGATTAAGTTGAAGTCACCAATTACCAACCACGGTCCAGGGCACAACATCCTGCGCTCGAAAGCTCCTGTAGAAAGTTAACCTTTTGCTCGTCTTCTTGTGGCCCATAGACCACCGAAAGCCACCAAGGGGTGCCTTCCTTAGGTGACACAAAACCCGTAATGAAGTTTGTGTCATTGACAAAATTTGTCAATAGGACCTTATTGGAATCCCAAACCACAAAGCTCCCACCTCTCGTATCGGACACCGGCAGATAAGTAAAGCCATCATAATTAGGACCCATACATTGTAGGACTACAAATTGATCTACCAAGTCAAGCTTAGTTTCTAGAATACAAATGATCGCCACTCGCACAGAATCTACGAACTCTCTGAGCGACTTTATTTTTGCTGGACTGTTGAGTCCACGCACATTCCAGCACACCAACTCCACCGCGTCGCACGACATCAGGAAGTGAAGCTCCCATGTCGCCCACCGGCTACCTATTGGACCATAACCGGCTCAGACTTCTCCAACTCATCGCCAAGGTTGAGAGGGATCGCCTTCCCGAAGATGGCTGCAATAGCTCTGAACTATGGTTCCTGCAGTGGAGAATCAAACACCATCCTGAGCTGACCTAGCGCATCTTCGGAGATTGCCAGGTGTCGGTGTCAAAACCGGTGGATCTCGGGTAGGGGGTCCCGAACTGTGCGTCTAGGCGGATGGTAACAGGAGACAAGGGACATGATGTTTTTACCCAGGTTCGGGCCCTCTCGATGGAGGTAAAACCCTACTCCTGCTTGATTGATATTGATGATATGGGTAGTACAAGAGTGGATCTACCACGAGATCAAGGAGGCTAAACCCTAGACGCTAGCCTATGGTATGATTGTTGTAATGGTTGTTCGTCCTACGGACTAAAACCCTCCGGTTTATATAGACACCGGAGAGGGCTAGGGTTACACAATGTCGGTTACAATGGTAGGAGATCTACATATCCGTATTGACAAGCTTGCCTTCCACGCCAAGGAAAGTCCCATCCGGACACGGGACGAAGTCTTCAATCTTGTATCTTCATAGTCTTGGAGTCCGGCCGATGATGATAGTCCGGCTATCCGGACTCCCCCTAGTCTAGGACTCCCTCAGTAGCCCCTGAACCAGGCTTCAATGACGATGAGTCCGGCGGGCATGTTGTCTTCGGCATTGAAATGCGGGTTCCTCCTCCGAATAATTCATAGAAGATTGTGAACACCAGGATAGTGTCCGGCTCTGTAAAATAAATTCCACATACCACTATAGAGAGAATAATATGTACACAAGCTCAATCTGCTGACGTATTTTGTGGCGTGACGTCACACCACTACCAAGCCTTTACTTGAATCGTTTTTATTATACCACCTCAGCGCGTTTAGCGAAGCGGTTTCCTTGGCACATCTTGTCGAAGCAGAGATCATGTTCCCCTTATTCCGGGATTCCCATCAATACGGACGTGGGTAACCCAACCGCGCCATTGATCGTGGCGCTTGGGATATAAGCGAGTTTTACCAGGCCGGTGGGGACGTATAGTCTTCGTACGCCCATATATAAGGGGATAAGGATCCACCTTTTTTACCTACGCCTTCTTCCTCCTTTGCTTATCCATCTCCGCGCACTCGAGCTCTAGCGCACAAGTCCGCACATCTCACCTCAACCTTCTCCATCCATGTCCGGAGTGGGAGGCAAGTGGATGGCCTCCTCCGTTACGGAGGGGCACATCGAGAAACTGCGCGGCGCCGGATACCTGTCCGGCGACATCGCGCACCGGCTGCCCGACGAGGGGCAACTCATCCCCACCCCCAGGCCCCATGAGAGGGTCGTATTTCTTCCACACTTCCTCCGCGGACTGGGCTTCCCACTTCACCCCTTCGTCCGGGGGCTCATGTACTACTACGGCCTGGACTTCCACGATCTGGCGCCAAACTTCATCCTCAACATCTCGGCGTTTATCGTCGTGTGCGAGGCCTTCCTCTGCATCCAGCCCCACTTCGGCCTGTGGCTAAAGACCTTCAACGTCAAGCCGAAGGTGGTGAAGGGCGTCCAAGCGGAGTGCGGAGGCGCCATGGTGGGTAAAATGCCCAACGTCACTTGGCTTGAGGGTGCCTTCGTGGAATCCATCAAAGGGTGGCAATCGGGGTGGTTCTACATCACGGAGTTGCGCGACCCTAAATGGGCGGCGGCCCCCGAGTTCAGATCTGGTATCCCCATGCAGCTTACCTCCTGGAAAGAGAAGGGCTTGCTATGGGGTAGTTCCGAGGAGCTGACCAGACTCCAGTCCTGTCTCCAGACCCTGGTGAACAAGAAGCTTAAACTTGTCAACGTGATCCAGGTCATGCTCGTCCACTGGATTCTCCCCTGCTAGCAACAGGCCTTCAATTTGTGGGAGTTTGATCCGGCACAGCACCGGACCTTGAGCGGGCTCTTCGACACGACGTACGAAGCTGCCTGGAGGGTGCTGTTCAAGGGCGGAGAAGCCCCCGCATCCGCAACTGAAGATCGCGGATTCAGCACACAACGCCCGGCCGGCGAGGTAAGCTATGTTATCCTTTACGGGATACTCATTTCTTTCATAGTTTGACTCTATGTGGGATCTAAACTCCCAATGCCTTTAACAGGACTGGCAGAAGACGTCCGGACAGGTTAACTGTCCGACTCCCCTTCCAGAAGACCCAGCGGACACCCGTTTGACGGGGCTGCTAGTCCCGGCACTCTACGTGGTGCCGGAGAGGAAGGCCAAGAAGAAGGCCACGGGAACCCGAAGGAGTTCCCGGCACCAGGTGGTATCGGGCTCATCGTCCGATGACTCCGAGGCGGACTCCTCCCCCGAGGAGGAGGAGAAAGATGCCTCTTCCCCAGCGGGGGGAGAGAAGAAGAGGAAGGCCTCCCCAACAAGGGTGGCCGAAGGGTCCAAGAAAGGACGGACCCTTCCCCCGGACTGCTCCGCCAACGCCGACAACGGCGACGAGGAGTGGCCCTCAAGGGCCAAGCCCCTGGCAAGATCGTAAGTGTCCGGATTCCTGGATGATTTATAATTTCTCTTTTTGCCATGTGGTGTCCTTCTAATACCGCATACAACCTGTAGTCCGGCCAAGGACGATCTTCCCTCTTCGTCGAGCGGGTCCTTGGCTACGTCGGATATGGATTCCCTTCCGACCGCCTCCACCCCTCGTGATGCTGATGACACCGAGGTGGGGTCCCAGGAGGAGACCCGCCAGGAGGGGGAGGCTCCGGAGGTGCCACAGGGCAACCTCCCGGAATTCGCACCAGACTCCACGCCGGAACCTGCAGTGGTTCCGGAGTCCGGCAGGTGGCCCCTTCGTAAGAAGGGCAAGACTGTGACACCGGCAGCCTCCGTCCAACCGGAGTCGCCGGATAACTTGTTGGAGGCGCTCAACAGCGCTTCCATCGAGGAAGAACACCGCACTATCATGAGTGCGGTGATTCAGAAGGTTCAACTCGCCAAGAGCGGGCTGACCGAAGCCCGCAGCAGCCTTCTAACAGGCTTTGAGGTAAGAAATTTAAGATATGTAATATAATACCACATAGACAATAGCCCCTGATGCTCGGTTCGGTGTTCGGAAAGAAAAGCCGGACTGAGGATCTAAAAAGATATACGCAGGAGTTCTAAAAATTATGTCAATATGGATTGCAGGCTGCGTTGTTGACCTCTGTCGCGCTGACTGCGGAGGTTGATGCTTTGAAGCAGAACCTCGAGCGGTCCGAGAATGAGCTTGGCCTTGCCAAGAAGCAGCTCGAGGACAAGGAAGTTGAGTAACACTGTATTAAATTTGTACCTTACAGAAAAGGATTTTGGTTGCAAGAGAAATAACAGGGATAACGTGCGTACTGCAGGAGCCACGAACGAGGTGGCGACCCTGAAGGAGGCCGTGTCCGCGGCCGAACATAATGCGGCCACGGAACGAGCTGAGCGAGAGAAGCAGGAGGCGCAGGTGGCGGAGGTGCAGCAAGAGCTCCAGGCTCTCGTGGAAAAGCATGAGAGTTTGGAGCGTGACTCAAAGACTCGAGAGTCCGAGCTTGCATCGGCTCTTGAGAGTGCCAAAGCTGCTAAGGCCGAAGTCCATAAGGCCCTCCAGGAAATTGAGGCATTGAAGAAAATAGCAGCGGGTAAGGCATTTTTCATGCAAAGCAAGCATGTGAATGTGAATTACCTGTTACTTACCCGAATTCGGAGCTCTCCAGGAGCGTTTGCAGATCTGCCTCGCAGCGTGTCCGATGCTGCCGCTTTCTACCGGGCCGAGGAGAGGAGCTCGACGGAGAAGGTCTTCTGGTCTTAGTATGCTGAGGCCGGACATCCGGTGCCCCTTAGCGACCAGCTGAAGCAGCTGGTCGAGCTCCACAAGGTAGCCGAACAGGCCATGAAGGGCCTCATAGTTCGGCTGTGGCCCAAGGAGGCCATGCCTGGGAGCTACTTCGGCCTGGTGCGGCGGCTGGTGGATGTGTGTCCCTAGGTGGAAGTCGTCAAGCAATTCGCCTGCATTGAAGGTGCCCGTCGGGCCCTTGCCCGTGCAAAAGTGCACTGGGGCAGGATGGACGCCGAGGAGCTTCTGATGGACGCGCCGCCGGCGGGCAAGGAGTATCGCACGCCCGAAATGTATTATAAGAGTGTCCTGAAGGGAGCCCGCATGATTGCGGATGAGTGCTCCAAGGATGTAATATTTGAGTAGAATCGCATTATGTTATCCTGTGCGCTGAAAACTGTGTTCATATGCGCTAAGCAACGCTTATTAATTTAAAATATTACCTTCTGTGCGGCCGTTTATCAAATCTGAGAGATGGCAAGTCGTCGGCTTCAGCCCCCATGCCACTATTGCTGGGGTGTTCGTGATAACTTGAGCACTCTTGCTCCCATGTTTGGGTCCATCTATGGAGGCGCTCAACACAACGAACGAGGCAATCGGACTTATAATGCTTGAACACTCTCACTTAGCCATAGAATTCTATAATTTTAAATTTCGGCGAAGCCCCTAGTGTTCGGAAGACCGAGTTCGGGGCGCTATCCACGCCTGGGCCGGACAAAGCCGGTTCCTCGCTCTAAGCGGCATAAGTCTTTAGGGACTCGAAAAAACCTCTCGAACAACGACCAGCTCTCGCCTTATCATGACGGTCAGTTTTAGGTTTCTCCACTGAGGCGCTCGCCCAGCTCAACCGGGGCGCAATCGCAGTGGTTCTCCCAGTGCTACCTTAGCCGATAGAACGGAACGTAAGGTACCAAAACATGGGAGCCGGGCAAACCCAACTATTGACCCAAGACATGATTCGGAGCCGATGCATATAATGCTATAAGTTCGGGGTGCCGCACTTGTGAAAGTGTTCGGACTTATCACACCATAATGCGGAGAACTTAAGCCCTGGTGTATTCGGCCATACCAAAGTGTACGGATGCAGGATGTCATAAATGAACATATATATAAGAAAGAAATGCAATTATAAGCAAAAAGTGATGCATTGTTTATTCAAGGAATTCTGCCATGGATGCAGAACGATACAAATAGTGCGGTAAGCAAGGGATTGGACTATTAAACATGTCCCCCTCCAGGGGTAGGCTGCGGAATGGTGTATTAAACAGATTTAATGCTCGTAATGGAGACCACCTGAGTGTTCGTCGTAGCCTTTCTCCTTCCCTGGCTGTTGCATCGTGAGTTCGGCAGGTCCACTGCCGGACAGGGCCTCTGGTGAACAGAGTCCTGTGGGTAAAAAAGAAAAAAAGAAAAAGAGAGACACACATGGGAGCCCCTGGTGTGGTTGAGCCGCACTCTGGGTCTGTCGTGGTCGTGCCCCTCCCCCTATGCCCACGGTAGCTCCAGAGCGTAATGATGTACGCGAAGGACTGGTTTTGCAATTATGCAGGGGCTGGGGTTGGGGCCGCATTGCTACGCGTGCTCGGAACGTGCCAGGTGGTCTTGTTGTAGGTTACTCCGGGCGCGTTTGGCCGTGTCCGGTCGCTTAACGGCCGGACTCGAAAATTGCCTTAAGAGGCTGCTCTGAACTTCTGCCGCAAGAGCCGCTGTGTGTTCCTCCGTTCGGAGGGAGCGTTCAGTGTTTCCGTTGATCGTGATGACTCGTCGAGGGCCTGG
This sequence comes from Triticum dicoccoides, assembly GCF_002162155.2. NCBI lineage: Eukaryota > Viridiplantae > Streptophyta > Magnoliopsida > Poales > Poaceae > Triticum > Triticum dicoccoides. Next base: position 103,600,622 of record NC_041393.1, read on the forward strand.
CATCTTGAGCTTAAGGTATGCGTAATGCGGCACCACGTTGAACTTTGCAAACGCGGTCCGTCCGAGCAGAGCATGATAGCCGCTGCGGAACGGGACTATGTCGAAGATTAACTCCTCGCTTCGGAAGTTATCCGGGGATCCGAAGACCACTTCCAGTGTAACCGAGCCTGTACAATTGGCCTCTACACCTGGTATGACGCCTTTGAAGGTCGTCTTTGTGGGTTTAATCCTTGAGGGGTCTATGCCCATCTTGTGCACTGTATCCTGATAAAGCAGGTTCAGGCTGCTGCCGCCGTCCATCAGGACTCTAGTGAGGTGAAATCCATCAACGATTGGGTCTAAAACCAATGCGGCGAATCCGCCATGGCGGATACTGGTGGGGTGGTCCCTTCGATCAAAAGTGATCGGGCAGGAGGACCATGGGTTGAACTTTGGGGCGACTGGCTCCATCGCGTATACGTCCCTGAGTGCACGCTTCCGCTCCTTCTTGGGTATGTGAGTTGCGTATATCATGTTCACCGTCCGCACTCGTGGGGGGAAACATTTCTGTCCTCTGTTGTTCGGCGGCCGGGTCTCTTCCTCGTCATCGCTATGCAGCCCCTTGTCATTGTTTTCGGCAATTAACTTGCCTGCCTGCTTAAATACCCAACAATCTCTGTTGGTGTGATTAGCTGGCTTTTCGGGGGTGCCGTGTATCTGGCACGAGCGGTCGAGTATTCGGTCCAAATTGGACAGACCCGGAGTAGTTCTTTTGAATGGCTTTTTCCGCTGACCGGGTTTGGAGCCTCTGAATCCGACGTTGACTGCCGTATCCTCAGTGTTATCGCCGTTAACGCGGCATTTGTTTTTGTTGCGACGCGACCTGCCATTGCGGTCCTTGTTATCCGGACTGCCAGAGTTTTTGCTGAGGTTGTTACTGCGGGCTAGCCAGCTGTCCTCTCCCGCGCAGAAGCGGGTCATGAGTGATGTGAGGGCTGCCATGGATTTCGGCTTTTCCTGTCCTAGGTGCCGGGCCAGCCACTCGTCGCGGATGTTATGTTTGAAGGCTGCGAGGGCCTCTGCATCCGGACAGTTGACGATTTGATTTTTCTTTGTGTTAAGAACCATGTCCAAAATTGTTTGGCCGATTCATCTGGCTGCTGAATTATGTGGCTTAGGTCATCGGCGTCTGGTGGTCGCACATATGTGCCCTGGAAGTTGTCAAGGAATGCGGCTTCCAGGTCCTCCCAACACCCAATTGACTCTGCTGGCAAGCTGTTAACCCAATGCCGAGTTGGTCCTTTAAGCTTGAGTTTGAGATATTTGATGGCGTGAAGATCGTCACCGCGGGCCATGTGGATATGAAGTAGATAGTCTTTGATCCAAACCGCGGGGTCTGTTGTGCCATCGTAGGATTCAATGTTCACGGGTTTAAACCCTTCAGGGATTTGATGATCCATTACTTCATCTGTGAAGCATAGTGGGTGTGCGGCGCCTCTATATTGGGCTATATCACGACGTAGCTCGAGCGAGCTTTGTCTACTGTGTTCGGCCCGGCCGGAGTTGCTGTATCCGGCGCGACGGTAGTCGTCGCACGTCGTGGGGCGCCCACGTGATCCGTAGATCGATCTTGATTGTCTTGCCTTGTCCTCCAATATGTCTCGCAAGTCCGGCGCATTCCCCCGTGGCTTCGTACTTTTCGAGCGGTGCCGGGGTACGGTCCAGATGGAGAGCCTAGAGGCCTCTCTGTCGCGGCCACGAGGTGGTCGGTCTGCCGTATTGTGCGCTGGTGATGAAGGTTTATACTCCTCCTCCTCTAATCGGGGGAGCAACTTGCGTTTTGGGTAGCTTTTGGAGGGGCGTTCGAGTTCATACTCTTCGGACGCCAGGACTTCAGTCCATCTGTCGGCTAATAGGTCTTGATCAGCTCGGAGCTGTTGCTGCTTTTTCTTTAGGCTGTTTGCCGTGGCCATAAGCCTGCGTTTAAAACGCTCTTGTTCGACGGGATCCTCGGGCACGACGAATTCGTCGTCGTTGAGGCTTGCCTCGTCTCTGGAGGGAGGCATATAATTATCATCCTCTACCTCTTCGTCTGCCGCTCTCTCGTGAGGGCTGGCTTCTCCGTCCTCCTGTGCTGAATCTTGCTGGAGGGGGTTGTCTTCGGCACTCTCTACGGTGTTATTATCTCCGGTGCCAGAATCTCCATTCTTGCTGTGGCGGGATTTAGAGCGGCGCCGCTGACGCCGGCGCTTGGGCTGTTTCTTGGAGGAATCTGCCTCTGCTGCTTCTTCGCCATTCCCATCCTTTGGGGTGTCCACCATGTATATGTCGTATGACGAGGTGGTCTTCCAGTGCTCCGTAGGCACTGGTTCTTGGTCGTCTCCGGCATCGTCGTCCATACCGTTGATGTCTTCGGAGTCGTAATCTAGCATGTCGGTTAGATCGTCGACAGTGGCTACAAAGTGGGTGGTGGGTGGGCTTTGAATTTCTTCGTCGTCCGCATCCCAACTGTCCTGACCGCAGTCCGGCCAGGGCTCTCCTGATAACGAGAGATGCTTTAAAGAATTCAGGATGTCGCCAAAGGGTGAGTGCTGAAAGATGTCCGCGGCGGTGAACTCCATGATCGGCGCCCAATCGGATTCGATTGGTAGGGGCGCAGGAGGTTCGGCGTCCGGCGAGGAGTCCGGCACCTCGGAGTCACGAGCTTTACAAGGGACCAAGTCAGTATTCGGCTCCATCGTCGTAGAGGTTGCAGCTCCCGAGGCGGTGTCTAGCCACCCGTCCTCGATCTGTGCGGTCGGCTCCGAATTAAGGATCGGAGCGGACTCATGTGCGGCCTCCAGGGCACTGTCCGGCAGCAGAGCTAAATCATGCCCATCATGACAGTGCGGTGCTCTTGGCTGTGGCTCGAATCCATCGAAGATCAAGTCTCCGCGGATGTCAGCCGTGAAGTTTGGGCTTCCAAATCCGACCTGATGGCCAGGGGCGTAGCTTTCGATCTGCTCCAGATGGCCAAGCGAATTGGCCCGCAGTGCAAAGCCGCCGAACACGAAGATCTGTCCGGCGAGAAAAGTCTCACCCTGGACTGAGTCGTTATGGATGATCGAAGGAGCCATCAAGCCTATCGGTGACGACACAGAGGAACTCTCAATGAAAGCACCAATGTCGGTGTCAAAACCGGCGGATCTCGGGTAGGGGGTCCCGAACTGTGCGTCTAGGCGGATGGTAACAGGAGACAAGGGACACGATGTTTTTACCCAGGTTCGGGCCCTCTCGATGGAGGTAAAACCCTACTCCTGCTTGATTGATATTGATGATATGGGTAGTACAAGAGTGGATCTACCACGAGATCAAGGAGGCTAAACCCTAGAAGCTAGCCTATGGTATGATTGGTGTAATGGTTGTTCGTCCTACGGACTAAAACCCTCCGGTTTATATAGACACCGGAGAGGGCTAGGGTTACACAAAGTCGGTTACAATGGTAGGAGATCTACATATCCGTATTGCCAAGCTTGCCTTCCACGCCAAGGAAAGTCCCATCCGGACACGGGACGGAGTCTTCAATCTTGTATCTTCATAGTCTTGGAGTCCGGCCGATGATGATAGCCCGGCTATCCGGACACCCCCTAGTCCAGGACTCCCTCACCAGGTCTTCGCAGTCAAATCCCAAGGTCTTGAGGAGAACAGTTTCAGCTGCCGACGCCCTGGACTTTCTAGGTCCAACAATGCAAGTCGAGCGAGTCGCGCGCCAAGGTGTGAAAGGGTCTTGCCCAGCATGAACCCCACTCATCCCTTCGAATTCTTTGAGCAGCGGCAGGGCAAGCTTCTTGAGTAGGCCGGCACAAAAAGTCTTAATGTTGGACAGGGCAACTTGCTCTTTGGATGTCAGGTTGGGCACCACCGGAAGCAAAGCTAGCTCAGACGTCTCCTCCGAGGGGGCATCACGCGACGAGAGCTGCATGGGCTGCATGGCCTGCATACCAGCCTCGGACGTGGTCATATCAGGGTCCAACCCGCTCGGCGTGGGAACTAAGCCAGATACCTCCAAGATCGGTCCATCATTATTCCCATTGGTCGCATGCAGCAGAATCTCCGACACTGGAGCCCATCCTTCGGGATTGGCCAATGGCACCACTGGACACACAGCATCCATCGAAGCAACCTTGGGGGCGTGGGGGGGAGAAGGTCAGTGGGCCCCAGGGACTCTCCAACGAGCAAAACCAGACTGGCCCCGCTGTCATGCCTAACAGCAGCATCAGGCTCCGCTGATGGGACAGGGATGGTTTGAAATGCCAGCTCCACATTGGGCGGATCAGCCGGGCCAGACCGCGGAGCAATCTCCACCACACAGACCTAGTCAAAAGCGGTCTCCCGAAGAACAGCCTGAGGCGGCAGAACAGCAGTCGCTTGCGCAGGGCCTGGCGTCACCACTGGCCCTGGCCCCAACGGCCCCACCTGCAGAATGGGATCTTCTGCATCCTCCTGAACCACCACCGGCGCCACCACTGGCGCCACCACAGAGCGCACGTGAACATCCCTGCCGATATGGACCGGAGCAGGGGGCACCAACGGAGAATGAGACGTCACCGCTCCGCCATGCTCCATAGGCGGCAGCCACCAGGACGAGGGCCCGATGCCTCCTAGGAGAGCCTGCCGGTAGGTGCCACCCATCCCACGTGGCAGGTGCACACCTCCGCGGTGATCACGGACACCCATAGTCCAAGGCAAGACTCACCATTCTCCCACGCCAGAGAAGTCGCCAGAGTCCTCGGGCAGACCACTCTGACCGCTGCCGTCCGAGCTGGGCGTCCGCAGCCAAGACTCCACGCCATCATGCTCCCTAATCCTCCCAATATGAATCAAGGTCTTGTATTCGAACAACTGTCTGGACGTGGGCTGGCGCGCGGCCGGATCAAATGCCGCCTCTGGCTCCGGCACCCAAAGCAGCTTGTCCACAGGCACCGAGTCTGGATCGACACACCAAGCACGAACTTTGAACAGGGAGAGGTCTTCTCTGCTTGCGGTCTCAGGAGCCAAACTCTCAACAAGGCAGGAGGAACCAAGCAACTCCGTCGCTGTCTCTCTGGTCCAAACGTGAGATGGCACTACATCAATCATCAGGTCAACTTGCGAGTGCATGAGTCTGGAAACTGCCTAGGCTTGCCGCAACCATGGTTTGACGAAGAGCTTGAAGCGCCTTGTTGCGGAATTCAGTCCTCACAAACAGCACAAGAAAGTCTTCAGGGTGGAACTTGTGGACTGAGAAGAAGTGGCGGGGAATACGCAGCTGGACAGAGATGGCTTCGGTGGCATCCTGGCAAGACACCAGAGGGCGAGGACCTCCGACATATGCCACCACCGCCAGCTGCAGGCGACGCTCCAGGTCATCAATCTCCGGGGTCCGCAGGAGGATGCAAGAGGCACCAGAGTTGCTCGCCACTGCCAGCCCAAAATCCACAGGTGTGGTGTCGCCTGGCACTAACGAGGGCCCCTCCTGGGGAGAGGCCTGCCGAGTGGCCGGAGACAGCCTGCTCGCGATTCCGGCTGGCACCAGTGGCAGAGCGATCTGTGCCACCTTAGACATCACCACCCGCCGGAGATCCTCCTCCGATCTGGGACTCCAAGGCCGCTTGCACTCCGAGGAGATGTGCCCCTCAAGGCCACAGCGGATGCACAGCGGCAGAAAGGTGCAGTCATCCCGGCGGTGGCCCTCCCGAAAGCACTTGAAGTGTTGGCGCCGCCGCTCCTCGAAACGCCGCTTCTTCTTCCTCACACAACTCTCTCTTCCTCTTGATTCTCTCAAGAACACACACCATGGAAGAAACCGAGAAAAACACACGCACACACACACCAGGGAAGGAAGCCAACTAGCTTTGCCAAGAGGCTCTCCTCCTGGGTCACACAAGTGCTACATCTTTTCTGCCAGCCCTCACGGCTCAACTCCGTCGATTAGTACAAGGGGTTTTATACCCATTATAGCACAGGCGCACGCACACCACTAGCATCGACCCACTAACCAACTAGACGCTAACTACATGCAACTAATTCCTACATGCACGTCCAGCCCTTATCCACTCAACGGATCACAACTAACTAGATGCCCCACGTCTACCGGTCGTGTGGTTCTCCACAACAGCACAGCCACACGTTTGCTAACGCACGTGCTAAGTCAAGATTATGGCTAACATGAAGCACAAACCAAAAAGGTCTGGCAGAATCTCCCTGCGCTCCAGCGACGAAGATGGAGAGCACGGCCTTGACGATGAAGATGGAGCGCCTTGCGAGAAGGGCCTGGCCTCCTCTAGGGCACCGCCGCGCCAATCGCTGCGGGCGGGGCGGGGACGAGGGGGGCGCCGATGGCCCCGGTCGAAGATGCAGAGCCCGACGAGGCGGAGAGCCCCAAGCCCGAGACCACCAGACGCAGCCTCGAAGACACCGAACCCGGGCTCGCAGATCCAGAGGCCATGGGGGGAACGGGGAAGCGCCACGGAGGGAGGTGGACGCCGGGGACCGGGGTGGTCACCGGTGGGGAGAGGGGAGGTGGACGTCGGGGCCGGAGTGGCCACCGCGGGGGAGAGGGGCGCTAGAGGGGGAGCCAGGAGAGAATACTGGAGATGGATTGTGTACTCTCAACACGATTTTATAGTACGATTACTTCATATTTATTATTTTTGTATGGTTATTTAGGAGCCTTGTATAAGCTAAACGTGCAGAGTTTAGCAAACCAAACAGTGTTATTAGGTTGACACTATATATGCTTAAGCAAGGCAAGCTATGCAGCTGGCTGTTGCTTTCAGAGGTAGAAAATGAGTTTTTAACCTCTCCATTATCTGAAGAGGAAGTTCGAGCCGCGGTGTTTCAAATGGAACACAACAAGGCTCCGGGACCAGATGGTTTTCCGACAGAGTTTTATCAATGTTTTTGGGATATGATTAAGGCGGATTTGGTTCAGTTGTTTAACCAACTGCATGCTGAAAACCTTGATATTGCCCGTTTAAACTTTGGGGAAATTATTCTTCTGCCCAAGACTAAGGAGGCTAGTCGTATTCAACAATATAGACCGATTTGCCTTCTAAATGTCAGCTTTAAGATATTCATAAAGGTGGCAACTAATAGGTTGAACGGGGTGGCTGACCACGTGGTCAAACCCACTCAAACATCGTTTATGCAAGGACGCAACATACTAGATGGAGTTGTTGTGCTACATGAAACTGTGCATGAGCTCCACCGTAAAAAGTTGAATGGAGTCATATTCAAAATAGACTTCAAAAAAGCATATGACAAAGTCAAATGGCCCTTTCTTTTGCAAACTTTGCGCATGAAGGGGTTTTCACCAAAATGGTGTCGATGGGTAGAGAGTTTTGTTTCTGGAGGTAGTGTGGCTATCAAAGTCAACGATGATGTTGGCAACTACTTTCAGACTAGGAAGGGGCTTCGCCAAGGGGACCCTGCTTCCCCTATTTTGTTCAACATTGTAGTTGATATCTTAGCTATCCTTGTTGAGCGGGCTAAGGTGGCCGGTCAATTTAGCGGCGTGATTCCTCATCTGGTAGAAGAAGAACTGTCTATTCTACAATATGCGGTTGACACTATACTTTTTCTAGATCATGACCTAGATAAATATAGAAACCTCAAATTGCTTTTATGTGCATTTGAGGAGCTCTCTGGTCTCAAAATTAACTTCCATAAGAGCGAGCTTTTCTGCTTCGGCGATGCTGCAGAGTCCGCATCTGAGTATGCTGAGATTTTCGGCTGTCAGCTCGGCCAGTTCCCGATCAGGTATCTAGGTATTCCTATTCACTATCGGCGTTTAACTATCGCTGAGTGGAAGCAAGTGGAAGAAAGACTTGAGAAACACCTAGCCAGCTGGAAGGCCAAACTCTTGTCGTATGGGGGACGGATGATTCTGATTAATTCCGTCCTCAGCAACATGGTTCTATACATGTTGTCATTCTTCCACTTACCTAAAGGGGTTCTACAACGTCTCGATTATTTTAGATCCAGATTTTTTTGGCAGTGTGATAATGAATCCAAGAAATATCGGCTGGCTAGGTGGAGTATATTATGCCGACCTAAAAGTAAAGGGGGCCTTGGAATTCAGGATCTTGAGATTAAAAACATCGCTCTCTTGAGTAAATGGGTATACAAACTACTCACTGAGAATGGAGTATGGCAGGAAATCATTCGTAACAAGTACGTGGGGTCTAAAGCCATTTCTCAAGTTCATTGGAAACCCGGTGATTCACATTTTTGGAGTGGCGTGATGAAGGCCAAGGAATTCTTTTTTCAATTTCGTACTTTCTCGGTTAGGGATGGTTCTCAGGTTCGATTCTCGAAAGACACCTGGCTGGGGGCCACTCCTCTTATGGTGCAATACCCTAGCTTGTATAGGATCGTCAGACATAAATTAGTCACGATCAAACAAGTATTGGGACAAGAAAACCCTGATATTTCTTTCCGTAGGGACCTTATTGGGCCTAGTCTGGTGGCATGGAATGAATTACTCAATCGTCTGGAGGCCATTCAGCTGTCAGGCAAACCAGACAAGTTCCGATGGAATTTGCATCAAAATGGTACCTTTTCAGTCAAATCCTTGTATGCTGCAATGACCCACACTGATGTACCGGTTGATAACAAGAAATAGTGGAAGCTCAAAATTCCCCTAAGAGTGAAGATATTCCTTTGGTTTCTAAACAGAGGGGTCATCTTAACTAGAGATAACTTGGCACGACGCAACTGGCAAGGTAGCAAGACATGTGTCTTTTGCCAACATGACGAGTCCATCAAACACTTTTTTTTTAGTGTAAGTTTACTCGTGTAGTCTGGACCATAGTTCAAATAGCTTCAAATCTATATCCCCAACATAGTGCGCGTAACATGTTCAGCAATTGGTTGCGGGGTATCGATAAACAATTTTCTGCACATCTACTCGTGGGAGCGACTGCCTTATATTGGGCACTGTGGCTCACTAGAAATGATGTGATTTTTAACAATAAATGTGTTTCATCTCCTGTGCAGGTTATCCATGCATGTACACGATGGCTCCGTACGTGGTCTATCCTGCAGAGGCCGGAGGACAGAGACCTTTTTATGATGGCGTCTACACAGCTGGAGCATACAGCCAAGGAGGTTTTCTCCCAACATGGATGGCGGTGTAATCTCCGGATAGGCATTGCCCCATCCTAGGCTGGACTGATTTACTTTTGCTGTAAAACGATATTTATTTTTAGGCTTGTTGGACATGTTGGCTGTGTGCATCACGCTATTCAAAGGCCGGGCATTCTTCAATGCGATTGTATCACCTCGATATATCAATTGAATGAAATGTTTTTTATCGAAAAAAAATGTGAGTCCACCAAACGGTAGGAATTCATTGGAAAAGTAGTCCAACTTTGAAAAGCAAATCACTCGTACCCGACGTAGCCGAGCAGATCAAAGGTTAGCACCACCCATGTCGCCCTAATCGTATATCAAGCAGCACCAATCGTAAAGCTGTGGCCTCCAGATCTTTCTGGAAGGCTCAAGACCCCAACCGATCTGTCCAGAACCTTCTAAACCCGTTTCCCATCCCCTCCCCCAAGAAATCTCCCCCGCTCCCCACTTACAAAACCCCCTCCATTTCGCATCCCGTCTCGCTCACCACAAGAATCCAAAATCACAGCAGAAGAGAGAGAGAGAAAGAGGAGAGAGAGAAGAGAGAGACCATGGCCTCCGCCGTCGTTTGCAAGGGCGAGGGTGCCGCGCCGGCGGCCAGCCTCCTCAAGTCCGCTGCTCCCGTGGCCTTCGGCGCGGTCCACTCCCCCGCCGTCGCCGCCGCCCGCCGCCCGTACAACACCCGGGTCAAGGAGGTCAGCCGCTACGACGACGACGACGACGACTACAGCGGTTGCGACCTCGTCATCCCCAGCTTCTTCTCGCAGGGTATGCTTCCCTTCCCCACCTGTGGTGCACCGTTTCTTTGCCTTCGTTCTGAAGTATCAACATCGCAGCGTTCTGATCTGCTTTTGGTGTCCTCGGTGTTGATTCTGCAGACGTGCTCGACCCGCTCGGCGCGCCGACCAGCATGGCCCGTCTGCTGTCTCTGATGGAGGACGTCGCAACTCAGAACGGCAGCCTCTCCTCCACTGCTGGTGCTGGGGCGTCGCGGCTCTGACGCTGGGTGGCCAAGGAGGACGATGACGCGGTGTACCTCAAGGTGCCGATGCCGGGGCTGACCAAGGAGCACGTGAAGGTGCGCGTGGACAAGAACATCCTGGTGATCGAGGGCGAGGGCGAGAAGCAGCCCTGGGACGGCGACGACGACTCCGCGGTGCCAAGGTACAACCGCCGCATCGAGATGCCCGCCGACGCGTACAAGATGGACAAGATCAAGGCCGAGATGCAGAATGGCGTGCTCTGGGTCACCCTGCTCAAGGTCAAGGAGGAGGAGCGCAAGGACGTCTTCCACGTCAAGGTCGAGTAGGTAGTGCTCGTGGAGGATGGCCGGCGCGAGAGTGTGAGAGACGCCTTGTTGATGTGGTCATGTTTGGTGTGTGTCTTCCTTGTTTTGCTTCGTTGATCGTCTTGCATCGAGTAGGTGAAGTTGGCCGCGAGTTTGGCATATGATGAAGTTGCTTTGGTGGTGAAATTGGTCATGCAATTCTGTTGATTTCCTCAAATTTGTGAACTGATTTGGTGCTGAAAATCGTCATGAAACCTTGCTGATCTCCTTAAGTTTGGCGTGCTGGACTAAATTAGTGCTGAAATCGATCATGTACTGCGTTGATTGTCTGAAGTTTGGCTTGATGAACGACCTTGATTGTCTTATGAACTTTGTCATGAACTTTGTCATTAACTTTATTGATTTAGTGGTGAAATTTGTCATGAACTTTGTTTATTGTATCAAGTTTGGCCTGATGAACTAGTCTTAAGCCAGTCTGGCCTGTCTATCTTTTCTCGTCCTTGATCTGTATTGCTTTAAGCTTTCTGCAAAAAGCTGTGCATTCATGCCAACTCTCTGAAAATTTGACTGGTCTCCTCGAGTTTGACGTCATGGAGTTGGTGAACTGGCAGTTACAGGTTGTGCTTATCCTTGAATTATTTGTGCTGAAATTTTTGCTGGTCTGATCTCCTCGAATTTTGTGTGCTTATCCTTGAGTTTAACTTCGTGTAAAAACTGCATCTGTTCCAGTTCGTAGTTATAGGGTTCTTCCGTGGACTGTCACATGAGATAGGCGTTTGTTTCTTTATGTCCTGCTTCGTTGATCTTCTCAAGTTTAATGTGACGAACTGATTTGGTGGCTCCCTGAATGTTTTGTGTTGATCCTATGTGTTTACTTCTTGATATTATCATATATACTTTGGTGGAGAAGTTGATCCTGAACTCTGTCAATTTTCCAAAAATAAAAAAGTATGGTTAACTATTTTGCTGGTGAAAATTCGTCATTAAACTTTGTTGATTCGTCATTAAATTAGCAAGTACACTACTATTTTCATGTGAGACCAACACTTGAATGCACAAGTAACAAAATGCAAAAATGTGACTCCACTCAAAATTATGCACTTAAGTTATGACCTTACTCCTAATATTTTAGTTTTGTAGTAACGCACGGGCATTGTGCTAGTTTGTATAATTTCTTTGGGTTAAACTAACACTGGAAATGACACTAATCCACCCAGGAGCTTTTTATTTTGAGCACACCATCTTCTTTCAGTTTCTGGACCCAATTCTGAGCTGTACAGCAAATACCCTGTATCAGTGGCGAATCTAGCACGGAAATGAAGGGTAGGCTCAAAGCAAATTCCTAGGTCTAATTAGCAATGTATTGCAATTATTGGATGTATAAAACACCTCGGCATAATTGGCAAGTTGTATATTTAGTTGAAATAGGATCTTTGGAGGGTAGGCTTCAGCCTATTGAAGCCCCCCTAATAGAATCGCCACTGCCCTGTATATGGTTCCAAACTGTTTGAAAATTGGTACACTTGTACACCTTAGTACGATAACACCCCTAGGCATCACCCACACACCGACCCTTACCTAGTTTGCTTTGTAGCTGCTGTCAAAGTTTGCTACAGCAAAGTGTTTGCGATTGCAGAATGCAATTCAGTGCACCTGGAACACAGGGAGACAACTCCTAGCGCATACTCTGCACACCTCACACACTAGAAACGGTGCTAAGCACCAACAATGGGCCAGGGCTCTTGGCCGTCGTGATCACGCCACTGGCATGCAGAGAGCACGCTCTGCATGCTAGCGCGCACCTGACCCAACGGCTTCGTCGCGTTCCGCGTCCCCGGCTCGCCATCGCTCGCAGGACGCCACCCGCACGCCTCTGCAAACCCCCTCGACGCCCTACAACTAGCCCCGCTAGACTCGCCGGAAGACGCGGCGCCGCTCACGTATGACGCGCCGCAGTCGTCGTCTTCCTGCACAGCCCGGACAGTCGCAGCCACGAGCTCGCAAGCACTCACACGGACCCGCCAAGTCCCCCAATACGGCTTGGCAGAGTCCGGCGTGATCACAACTGATCTGAGCTTATCCGCGGTGGTGCCATGTCCGCAACACCCACACGGCGGGTATAAAAGGCCCACACTTCACTCGCACCACCTCCTCCCTTCTCTCACACATCACACAAGCCATTGAGCACGCCCAGGATGGCCTGCCGCCGCAGAATCGAGCGAAACTCCGCCGCTTGGGCGCCCTCGCCTGCAAGGATTTTCCTCGACCCCAACCACACCACCACCACCACTTAGGATTGCCATACCTCACAGACCAAAAGCCCCACGGAGCTTCCCCAAATCTGCGACGCTTTGCTGGAGTTCGCCGGAGCCCGAAGACCGTCGCCACCGGAGAGGAAGGAAATGATGCTATCACGACGTCTTCGGAGGAGCTACGAATACGAGGAGGATCGCCCACTTTGCGTCGTTCCAACGCACCCACCCCCGTGCTCCGCCGTGCCCTCTACGCCGATGAATGGCCACCGGTGAGCCACTGCTCCAATGACCGTGCAATTTTAAACAAAAACCTGACAGGTGGGGCCCACCTATCGGCGACTCATTTCCACCCCGAAGCGGCACGTAAGTGGAGGCGCATTTCTGAAATACGCCTTCAACGTGGACACCATGGGGTTTTCTGTTTAAATCGTTTTTGTTTTATTTTAATTGTTTTGTTGACCCAACTTTGACGAGTGATAACTTTTAAATTATAGGACCTTTTTATTTGATTGTTTTTCTAATTTTTAATGAAATTCTTTATTTGTTGATTAAATTTGGGATTTATTTGACCTGTTTGGAATTTATGGGCAAAATATTTGACTTTATGTGTTATTTACAAAAGCAATTTTAAATTATTTCCGGAAGGAATTAATACATGACGTGAAGATTAGGAGTTGTGTTGCAGTTCACTTGAGCAAAGCAAGCTACCACCTCCATTTGCTTGATGGCATTGTAGGCCATGGGTTAAAATTTGTAATTTCTTCATTTTATGGTAGTAACTAAATTAAGTTTTAGATTATTTTTGTGCTAGAATGTTTTCCATGCTAGTGTCATTTGTTTAGATACACTAGTAGAAAAAGGGCCATTCGCCGGTTCTTGAGGGCTATTTGTCCCGGTTCCCGAACCGGGACTAAAGGGTCGTAACTAAAGCCCTCTACCTTTAGTCCCGGTTCGATCGGGAACCGGGACAGATAGGGCTCCACGTGGCTGGAGCGGCTTGCCCATGCAGGGGGGCCTTTTGTCCCAGTTGGTGCCACCAACCGGGACCAAAAGGATGGGTTTTTT
>NC_041393.1:103614705-103642090 GCF_002162155.2 Triticum dicoccoides
GGGTTAATTTAGAGGTTTCATATATTGTGTTAGCTAGCTAATAGACAAGAGTGTCCTCTCTTATCTCTGTGCTTGGTCGACGCTACGTATAGAGAGGACTCGACACACTAGCTAGCTAGTAAGCAAATGAAGGAAACCATTAAAATACAGAAGAGATCTCTTACGTCCCTTAACATCTGAACTCAACTTCCACATGGTATTCTACGTGTTTGTCGATGCCGTGGTCAAGAAAGAATCCCACCAATTCCTCTTGAATTGCTCGTATGCGATCTTGCGGTAGGAGGTCATCCCGCGTCTGCCTCATCTATTTTCAAGAAGGGGGTCAATACACATATATGAATGAAACTGAACACAAATGATAGTAATAAAATAAAATTATGAATATTATTGCTTACGCACTTCATATTGTTGTTTAGATTAGCCCCGCTCACAGGTGGTGCGGTGGATGAACTCGCAAATGTAGTATCCACACAAATCATTTCCGGGTTCCTGCCACAACCACTTTACAAGAAATAGAGGTCAATCGAACTAATAAGCAAGCATGCTAAAATGGTATTAATGAAACTAGCTAGAATCAATGGGAGATGCGCGGAACTAGCTAGTAGCTAGTACTTACTTTCGGGTGGTCAAATCGCAGTTGCGCCGGCAGTCCCGGAGCTTGTGCGGTGAACTTTTTCCAAACCCTGCCAGACAAAAAAAAAAACAATTACTTGATATCAGGAAATGAACAAAGTTGCCGATATGGTGCGATAATGATCGATTGAACTTACTTCTCGAGCATTTTAGTCATGGTCGCATACTCCTCCGGATTTTTTCGATTGGAGTCTATGACGGTTACTAGTCCCTGCTCAAGCTTAGTGTCTGGTAGAATAAAGTGGAACCTGCTTTTTCGCATGCATAACTCATCAATTACATTACTATAACCTCGAGTAATAAGGGAAACCGAATATGCACAAGACAGTAACACTCACTTGTATTCGTAAGGAAAGAGTATTGTAGCTTTGTTTTGATTTCGAAGTAACGATGCGAGCAACTTGGCCTCGGTTTGTCTGGCATCATGTTTAACACTCCATTCATCCATGAGATTTGTGTTAATGAACCCAATATCACCTACTTGTCTTCTCTTCAATATGGCGATCTTCAATATGCATAATATAGTGAGGATAATTATATGTACATGCAATGAAAGAGCTGAGCTATATATAGACACTTAACTAATTACAGAGAAGTAGTACTTACAGACAGTAGCAAGTGATGATTGTTTTATCGAGGGCTGATAGCCTCTTTCGATAAGTAAGAGTGTCGAACCCAACGAGGAGCTAAAGGTAGAACAAAATACTCTCTCAAGTCCTATCGGCCACTGATACGACTCTACACACGCTTGATGTTCGCTTTACCTAGAACAAGTATGAAACTAGAAGTACTTTGTAGGTGTGATAGGATAGGTTTGCAAGATAATAAAGAGCACGTAAATAAAAAGTAGGGGCTGTTTAGATAAAGAAGCAATAAAGTAAATATAGCGAGTGTGGAAAAGTGGTGGTAGGAGTTGTGGAATTGTCCATAAGCAATTGACTACGTTACTAGACCGGTAATCACTATTGCAATTCTATTTGAGGGAGATGCATAAGCTAAGATACTTTCTCTACTTGGATCATATGCACTTATGATTGGAACTTTAGCAAGCATCCGCAACTACTAAAGATTCATTAAGGCAAAACCCAACCATAGCATTAAAGCATCAAGTCCCCTTTATCCCATACGCAACAATCCCCTTACTCGGGTTTGTGTTTCAGTCACTCGCGCAACCCACTATAAGCGAATCATGAACGCATCGCAACACCCTACAACGGGAATCCCTCACGCTTGCGTGACACGGAGGGCACCATAGGACAGCACAAATAATAAAACATGCAACTCAAACCAATCATAGCAATTCATCAATAACCGGTAGGACAATGAATATCTACTCAGACATCATAGGATGGCAACACATCATTGGAAAATAATATGAAGCATAAAGCACCATGTTCAAGTAGAGGGTACAACGGGTTGCGGGAGAGTGGACCGCTGGATATAGATGGGGGAAGGTGATGGAGATGTTGGGGAAGATGATGGCGGTGTTGGTGAAGATCGCGGTGATGATGATGGCCCCCGGTGGCTTTCCGGCACCACCGGAAGCAAGGGGAGAGAGCCCCCTTCTTCTTCTTCTTCCTTGACCTTCTCCCTAGATGGGAGAAGGGTTTCCCCTCTGGTCCTTGGCTCCCATGGCGTGGGAGGGGCGAGAGCCCCTCCGAAATTGGATCTATCTCTCGGTTTCTGCGTTCTGGAATTCTGCCCTGGGACCGCTTCCGTTATATCTGGAGATCCGTAACTTCGATTGGATTGAAACCTTCGCCCAGGTCGTTTTCCAAAAGTTAGCTTTCTTGCGGCCAAAGAAGGGCATCAACCGCCTTACGGGTGGCCCACGAGATAGGGGGCGCGCCCACCTGGAGTGGTGGCGTGGGCCACTCCCGTGGCCACCTCGGGCACCGTTTCGCGTTGATTCTTCCTCCCAAAAATCACAAATATTCCAAAATAATTCTCCGTCCGTGTTTATCCCGTTTGGACTCCGTTTGATATTGGGTTTCTGCGAAACATAAAACATGCAACAAACAGGAACTAGCACTGGGCACTGGATCAATATGTTAGTCCCAAAAAACAATAGAAAAAGTTGCCAAAAGTATATGAAAGTTGGATAACATTGGCATGGAACAATCAAAAATTATAGATACACCGGAGACGTATAAGCATCCCCAAGCTTAATTCCTGCTCGTCCTCGAGTAGGTAAATGATAAAAAAATAATTTTTGATGTGGAATGCTACCTAGCATAATCTTGATCATATGTCGAATCATGGCATGAATATTAAGACATGAGTGATTCAAAGAAATAGTCTATCATTTGACATAAAAGCAGTAATACTTCGAGCATACCAATAAAGCAATCATGTCTTTTCAAAACAACAAGGCCAAAGCAAGCTTATCCCCACAAAATCATATAGTTTGGCCATGCTTCATTTTCGTCACACAAAATGCCCCCATCATGCACAACCCCGATGACAAGCTGAGCAATTGGTTCGTACTTTTTAACGCGCTTCAGCTTTTTCAACCCTCACGCAATACATGAGCGCAAGCCATGGATATAGCACTATAGGTGGAATAGAATATAATGATGGAGGGGTTTATGTGGAGAAGACAAAAAAGGAGAAAGTCTCACATCGACACGGCTAATCAACGGGCTATGGAGATGCCCATCAATTGATGTCCACATGAGGAGTAGGGATTGCCATGCAACAGATGCACTAGAGGTATAAATGAATGTTCAACAAAAGAAAACTAGTGGGTGTGCATCCAACTTGCTTGCTCACGAAGACCTAGGGCATTTGAGGAAGCCCATCGTAGGAATATACAAGCCAAGTTCTATCATGAAAAATTTCCCACTAGTATATGAAAATGACAACCTATGAGACTCACTATGAAAAACATGGTGCTACTTTGCAGCACAAGATATGAGACTCACTACATGAAGAACATGGTGCTACTTTGAAGCACAAGTGTGTAAAAAGAGATAGTAACATTGCCCCTTTTTATTTATTTTCTTTTTTTCTTTTTCTTTTTCTTTTTTTCTTTTTTTTCTTTGGCCTTTCTTTTTTTTGCCCTTTTTCTTTTTTTTTCTTTTTGGAAACAATGCTCTAATAATGATGATCATCACACTTTTATTGATTACAACATATGAATTACAACTCAAAACTAGAACAAGATATGACTCTATATGAATGCCTCCGGCGGTGTACCGGGATGATGCAATGAATCAAGAGTGACATGTATGAAAAATTATGCATGGTGGCTTTGCCACAAATACGATGTCAACTACATGATCATGCAATGGCAATATGACAAAAGTAATGTATGTCATGATGATGATTAACGGAACGGTGGAAAGTTGCATGGCATTATATCTCGGAATGGCTATGGAAATGCCATGATAGGTAGGTATGGTGGCTGTTTTGAGGAAGATATAAGGAGGCTTATGTGATAGAGCGTATCATATCACGGGGTTTGGATGCACCGGTGAAGTTTGCACCAACTCTCGAGGTGAGAAAGGGCAATGCACGGTACCGAAGAGGCTAGCAATGATGAAAAGGTAAAAGTACGTATAATCCATGGACTCACATTAGTCATAAAGAACTCATATACTTATTGCAAAAGTTTATTAGCCCTCAAAGCAAAGTACTACTATGCATGCCCCTAGGGGGATATATTGGTAGGAAAAGACCATCGCTCGTCCCCGACCGCCACTCATAAGGAAGACAATCAAAGAAACACCCCATGCTTCAAATTTGTCACACAACGGTTACCATACGTGCATGCTACAGGACTTGCAAACCTCAACACAAGTGTCTCTACAATCCACAACCACCCACTAGCATGACTCTAATATCACCATATTTATATCACAAAACTGTTGCACGGAATCAAACATATCATATCCAGCGATCTATAAGTTTATGTAGGATTTTCTGACTAACCATGTGAATGACCAATTCGTGTCATCTCTCTTAAATTGATATAAGTGAAGCAAGAGAGTTAAATTCTTTCTACAAAAGATATGCCCATGCTCTAATAAATATAAGTGAAGCAAAAGAGCATTCTACAAATGGCGGTTGTCTATGTGAAGAGAAACAGGCAATCTAAACTTCAAATGATATAAGTGAAGCACGTGAAGCATTGTATAAAGCTATACTCAAAAGATTTAAGTGAAGTGCAATGAGCATTCTATAAATCAACCAAGGACTATCTCATACCAGCATGGTGCATAGAGGAAAAATGAAAACTAAATGCAAAAGACGCTCCAAGACTTGCACATAATGCTGAACGAAACGAATCCGAAAACATACCGATACTTGTTGAAGAAAGAGGGGATGTCTTCTGGGGCATCCCCAAGCATAGAAGCTTGAGTCTCCTTGAATACTTACTTGGGGTGCCTCGGGCATCCCCAAGCTTAAGCTCTTGCTTCTCTTCATTTTCCTCATATCGAGACATCCTCGATTAGACACTACATCCACACAAAACTTCAACAGAAAACTCGGTAAGATCCGTTAGTATAATAAAACAAATCACCACTCTAAGTACTGTAGCAAACCAATTCATATCTTGTTTTTGAATTAAGCCTACTGTAATATAGCTTTTCCATGGCTTAATCCACTAATATAAATTGATAGATTCATCAAAACAAGCCAACTATGCATCAAAAACAGAATCTGTCAAAAACAGAACAGTCTGTAGCAATCTGAACATCCACCATACTTATGGTACCCCAAAACTTCTACCAAAATTAGGAAAAATAAAAAAGTTGTACATAAATACAGTGCAAAAAGAATCAGAACCAATTGACATTTCAGTTAAAAATGTAAAATCGCGCACTACAGACAAAGTTTCTGTCCTGCACCGTACAAACCAACAAGCATTGTAAACATCCTAAAGGCAAACCTTAGCACATTATTTTTATAATACAATGAAATTTTACAAGGGGATAATTATTTTTGATGAAAAGTTTCTATAATTAAGATTCACAAAGTTTCCGTGAGCATGAACAAAGTTCAAGGAGCTCTCCCACTTCAACAATGCTTGTCTCTCTCACTTTCACTTTCCTTTTTGAAAAGTTTTTGGGTTCCCCTCTTTATTTTTTTGTTTTTAAACTATATGAAAGCACTCAACAGAAATAAATGACTCTCTAAAACTTCCGAGTTGTCTCCCTGGCAGCGCTTTCTTTAAAGCCATTAAGCTAGGCATTTAGTGCTCAAGTAATGGATCCACGCGGATCCCAAGGTATATCAAAGCCAATTTTAATTAACAATGATTTGTGATTTAGTAGTGAGCACAAAATAACATATATCAAGCAATGACGAAGTCTAACTCTCTTCCTATACATCGACATGTCATAAAAGAACAATTCATGCACACCAAGTAAAGGCCAATGCATAGTATAAGCAGTTTCTTGCAATTCTATTGTGTTAGAAACATAAAGAGGCGGAGATGTAGTTCCTCTCTCATAATAATTGCAAGTAGGAGCAGCAAGCACATGCATATTATATTCATAAAAATCATCATGTGCAATGGTAAAGGGCAACCCATAAATATAATCCTTACTAAGCGCAAACTTCTCCGATATAGTGTAGTCGGGAGAATTCAAAAAGATAATAGGACTATCATGCGTGGGTGCAATAGCAACAATTTCATATTTAACATAAGGAACTATAGCAAGTTCATCTCCATAAGCATAATTCATATTGGCATCTTGTCCACAAGCATAGCAAGCATCATCAAAAAGGTATTTCAAGAGAATCAACGGGATCATAACAATCATCATAGCAATCATCCTTCGGTAAGCACGAAGGGGAATTAAACAATGTATGAGTTGAAGAGTTACTCTCATTAGAAGGTGGGCACGGGTGATCAATCCGCTCTTCCTCCTTTTGTTCTTCTCTCTCCTCATCATCTTTTTCATCCAATGAGCTCACTGTTTCATCAATTTCTTCTTCCATAGCTTCCTGCAAAATATTAATCTCTTCTTGGACAGCGGAGACTTTCTCCATAAATGCATTAATATAGTAATTGTATTCATAATTTTCATACCAATATCTAAGTATAGCAAGATTTTCAGGCCTATAAACACCATCATCATCAAAAGCTTCATACTTTTCAAACAAAGATTCAATTTCATAAGCAGCCTTAAAAGCAACAAATTCTTCTATTTGTTCAACATCATAGTAATCATATATACCATTAGCATAAGAAGCTAAGGTTTCATTATCATTAAATTTGCATGAAAAGGGAAGTGTCGGTGTCAAAACCGGCGGATCTCGGGTAGGGGGTCCCGAACTGTGCGTCTAGGCAGATGGTAACAGGAGACAAGGGACACGATGTTTTACCCAGGTTCGGGCCCTCTTGATGGAGGTAAAACCCTACGTCCTGCTTGATTGATATTGATATTGTGGATGTTTACAAGAGTGGATCTACCACGAGATCAAGGAGGCTAAACCCTAGAAGCTAGCCTATGGTATGATTGTAATGGTTGTTGTTGTCCTACAGACTAGAGCCATCCGGTTTATATAGACACCGGAGAGGGCTAGGGTTACATAGAGTCGGTTACAATGGTAGGAGATCTACATATCCGTATCGCCAAGCTTGCCTTCCACGCCAAGGAAAGTCCCCTCCGGACACGGGACGAAGTCTTCAATCTTGTATCTTCATAGTCTTGGAGTCCGGTCGATGATGATAGTCCGGCCGATGATAGTTCGGCTGATGATGGTAGTCCGGCTATGGACACCCCCTAATCCGCGACCCCCTCAGTAGCCCCTGAACCAGACTTCAATGACGATAAGTCCGGCGCGTATATTTCTTGGCACTGCAAGGCGGGTTCCTCCTCCGAATGATAGAAGATTGTGAACACCAGGATAGTGTCCGGCTCTGCAAAATAAATTCCACATTCCACCGTAGAGAGAATAATATATACACAAGTTCAATCTACTGACGGTTTTTGCGGCATGACGTCACGCCACTACCAAGACATTACTTGAATCGTTTTTTACTCTACCACCTCAGCGTATTTAGCGAAGCGGTTTCCTTGGCACGTCTTGTCAAAGCAGAGATCGTGTTCCCCCCGAATCCGGGATTCTCATCAATACGGACGTGGGTAACCCAACCGCGCCCGTCGCCACGCCCCCTCTATCGAAGGCGAGTCCCAAACGGTCACGGAGACGGCTCTCGGTATTCTCCCTCTTTATAACGGGACCAAGGCTCGTTTCTTTTCTTCAATCCTCCATCGAATCCTCTCCCCGCTCCAAGTTCCAGCACCTAGAGCTCCAGATTCGAGCGCTTCGGACCTTCAACGATGTCCGGTTCCGACCTCCAGGGCCGGTGGATGCCCTCCTCCGTCACGGAGGAGGACGTGCTAAAGCTGCGGGAGGCCAAGTACCTGGCTTATGAGATTTCGCACAGGTTGCCTGCCGAAGGGCAGGCCATCCCCACCCCTGAGCCCGGCGAGTATGTCATTTTTGTATCCCACCTCCGTCGGGGTTTAGGCTTCCCGATGGATCCTTTTGTGAGAGGGCTCATGTTTTACTATGGGTTGGAATTCCACGATTTAGCTCCGGAGTCCATCCTCCATATCTCCGCATTTATTGTCGTCTACGAAGCCTTCCTCCGCGTCGCCCCTCACTTCGGCCTGTGGCTGAAGACCTTCAATGTGGCGCCGAAGATGATCGGGGGGCGTCAAGCGGAGTGCGGCGGGGCGGCCATAAGTAGGAGGGCCGATGCCCCGTGGCCCGCTGGCTCCTTCCAAGAGGAGCCCGGCCCGTGGCAGCAAGAGTGGTTCTATATTACCGTTCCGAGGGGCCGCAGACAAAAGCCGCCACCCTTATTCCGCCCGGGACCTCCACGACGGTTGATGTCGTAGGTCAACCAAGGGCTCAACTGGGGGCCGTCAAAGGACGTGCCCCTACTGCAGGGCCGGATTCGAGATCTCCAAACGAGGGAGGTTGATATGGTGGTGGTAATGCAGGTTATGCTGATTAGGCGTATCCCACCCTGCAAACGCCGCCCACTCCGGCTGTGGGAGTTCAATCCGGATGGCCCACGGATTCTTCAACACTTCATGGGTATGACACCCCTAGAGATGTACAAATTATTCTTCGGATCGCAAGAGGCGCGTCCGAAATTGACCGAGGATGCTGGCCTAAGCTGCAATCGCCCGGATTCTCAAGTAAGTAGTTCCAAGTCCGGACATATCGTTTGTTTGCCTTTTGATGATTCGCCTTATGACCAACTTCCTTCTAAACAGGAGTGGATAGCGGAAGCAAAATTGATATGGTGTCCGGCCCCCCTCCCCGAGACCGCGCCGGATTCCGTGCTGGTCCGGACGCTTGAGGTTGCGCCTCCAGAGGAAGGCGAAGGGGAAAGCAGGAAAGCTACTGCCTCGCCTAAGGAGGCCCTTGAAAGAGGGGGGATCGAGAATCCCTCCCTCCAAGGGGAGAAGAGGACTGCCTCTGAGGACCCGGGGGCAAAAGCCCCTAAACGGGGGAAGAAATCTTCGCCAGAGGGTCCTGCGTCCGGGGAGGCCCCGGCCGCACAATCTCCCTTAAAGAATCAGCCCTCCAACGAGCCGTAAGTAGAGAGAAAGGAGTTTTATAATAAGGGACATCCCTATTTGTGCTTCTGAGGATAACTAAAGTTTTTACCTTGTAGTTTGGATCTCCGTCCTACGCAAATGAGCTCGTCTTCGGGGGACCTTTGTCCGGAGATGATGGAGAGTGAGACGCCTCCGTCCGGGGCGCCGTCGGATAGGGCGGACGAGCCTGAAGTGTCGTCATGGAGGGAGCCCCCGGGTTTGGCAAAGCCGGATAGTTCGGCGCCAACTGGTGTACGGCTGAAGGATCTGCTTGAGAAGGCGTCTATCTCAGAAGATCACCACACATTGATGAGCATGGTGATTGAGAGGATTTCGTCCGCCGAAGGCGGGTTGCATAATGCCGTCAGGAGTTTGCTAGCGGGGTTTGAGGTACGTAAAAATGACACACCTTTTAACAGTTTTGCATATAGAATGAGCCCTGTATAGATAGTAGCCCCTGAGACTCGGTAGGTTGTCGAAATCGACAGCGTGCTGAGGATCAAAATCGCAGGTTTAAATTTCCGCCATGCCGATGCAGGTGGCGGGTCGTCCGGGGGCCAGCCGGACTGATGGAGTTGCTGAACTAAAGCGGCAACTCAATATTGCGGATGCGGACATCACGCTGGTCAACAGGCGACTTGATGAGTCGCAAGGTAAGTGTTTATGTGCGGTCACTTGGTAAGGGAGCCGAAGCCAGCTCCTTACAATATGTGTGTGAAATGCAGATAGTGCCGCTGCTGTGGAGAGCCTTCGGACCGAACTTGCTCAAGCCAAGGAGCAGGCCATAAGGAGTAATGCGACGGCCTCGAGGGCGGCCGAGGAGTTAGCGGCCGAAAGGGCCGCACACTGCCGAAGCAGGGAAGAGATGGCCGAAATGGCCGTGAAGTTAAAAGATGCTACCGACCGCAATGAGGCTCTTGGGAAGGAGCGCCTAGCGGGGCAAGAAGACCTGGGGAAGGCCACCGCCGAAGCCAAGGATGCCCGCTCTGCAATGCGGGCTATAAAGGAAGAGCTGCGCCAGGCCGGAGATATTGTAGCTGGCAAGCCGTTTCTGCTGCACCGAAGGTTTACGGATCCAAAGTATGCTCAGCTGGGCCAACTGTGGGGTCCAGAGGACCCTTATATGGACTTAGCAGCGAGTGCGGCGGATGCCGTTGTGCATTTTCGAAGCCAGAAGGATCACAAGACGGAAGAGCTATTTTGGTCTCAATTCCATAGTCCGGAGTGTTCACTTCCGCTGACCGACCATTTGGCCGAGTGGGCTGAGCTAAATAGGTTGTCCGGGCTTGCTATGACGGATTTAGTGACCCATGTCTGGCCGGATAGGCCCGAGCTGAAGAGTTACTTTGGCTTATTGCAGCAATTTCTTGGGGCGGTGCCGCATATCAAGGCGATGAAGCGGTCGGCCTGCATAGAGGGTGCGCGAATGGCACTCGCCCATGTGAAGACACATTGGACAGAGATGGATGCCAGCGCTGTTCGACCCCGGGTTCGGATGATAACCGGTTACCCGCCGAGCACTATTTTGGCGAAGTGCTGCATGGTGCTCGTGTAATAGAGTTGCAGTGCTCAAAAAATGTTACGTTCAAATGAACGTTTTTGTGATGTAAAACAATATTTATGATGTAAGCGCCTTTTATACTTGTGCGTTCAAGTAATAGAATATCTCCTATGCGGCCGTTCATGTATACGCGTGTATAACCTGAAAGATGGCAGTCGTCGGCTTCAGCCCCCACGCACAAGGTGCGGGGGTGTTCGCAAAAAATAGCGTGTTTTCACACTTAATCCAACGTCTCGGTCCTGTAAAGGAGGTGGTAGCGTAGCAAACGAGGCAACCAGACTATAATGCTTTATCACTTTCACTTAGCCATGGAGTTCGAGGGTGGGGCTACGACATAGCCCCTAGGGGCACCGGCGCTCTCTGAATTTGGGGCGCGTATGTGCCTGACCAGGAAACGGCCCTTCGTCAAAGTGGAGGAATTCTAAACATTCCCATGGTCGATCGAGTGGTTGACCAGTCTCTCGCTGTATCATGACAGTCAGTTTTTGGCTTTCTCTACTGAGGTGCTCGCCCAGCCGAACTGGGGCACAATCGCAGTAGTTCTTCTGGTGCCGCGTTAGCCGATGATACGGAACATAAGGCAGCAAAACACAGGAGCCGGGCAAACCCAACATTTGACCAAAGACATGATTCGGAGCTGATGCATATAAGGCCTAACTTGAGACGCCGAACACTCCCGAAGGTGTTCGGTCTTTACAATAGCGGGCAAAACAATGCCCTAAGCCCCTTGTGTCCAGGTACGGGCAAGTTCTTCTAGCGCGGCCGATGCCAAAACGCCAGTCTCCACTCTGGTTATAATGAGAAACCAGGGGATTATAGCAACAAGAGACAGTAAGAAAGGTTTACGTAGGGTCTTAGTCTGAAAAGAGTCCTTGCAACGGGTCCCTACTGCACATCTGCGCCTGTGTCTCCGTTGTGCCGTATCCTGGACGGGTGTGCACGCTGTTCATCTATAAAAAGAGAGGAACTTAGTTTGAAAAGGAATCGTGCGAGAAAGTGCACAAAAAATTGAAATATAGATTAATAAAGCTGAGCCTATGCTAGCTCATTATGGCTTATATGTACAAACCCTTGTGAAGGGGTGTGCGGCTAGGTAGCCCCTAGCTTATTTATTCCGGACTCGTCCAGCCGTGTCCGGGGTCTCAGGCGACCTTTTAATGAAATGATGCCACATGGACCGGGCATTTTAAGCGTAAGAGACGCGTAATGTGGTATTGCATTGAAGGGGACGAAAGCTTCCCATCCCAGTGATGCTTGATAGCTACTTTTAAATGGGGCGACATGAAAGGTTAGCTTTTCTCGTCGGAAGTTGTCAGGTGACCCGAACACAACTTCTAGTAATAATGAACCTGTGCACCTGGCATAAGGGCCTGGCGCCACTCCTGTGAAGGAAGTGCGGCGGATGTCGTATTCTGGTAGGGTCTATCCCAACTTGCGGATTGTGTCCGGATATAGCAGGTTTAAGTCACTGCCTCCGTCCATCAAAACCTGCATGAATTGCAGTCCGTCTATTATGGGATCCAATATCAGGGCAGTCTATCCTGTGTTCCGGATACTTCTGGACTAATCCAGATGGTCGAAAGTGATTGGTTTTGACATCCAATCTCGGTGTTCCGCTGGGGTGGACCGTGCGACACTTGTCTTAGCGAGTGCCGTGTTGGTTTTCCGTACTATCACATGAAGTGAGTTTACTGTTTTGACTTCTTGTGGGAAAGTCTTTTGACTTCCGGTGCTCTGCTGGTGGGGTTCGTCATCGTCCTCGTTTGGCGCATCGAGCCCCTTGTGTCCGGCGATGAGTCTGCCGGACTGTTTAAAAACCCAACAATTTCGGCTGGTATGGTTTGCAGGCCTTCCGGAGGTACTGTGGATTTGACATATCCGATCTAAAATTTTGTTTAAATTTGATAGCTCGTTGCTGTTGTCCTTAAGAGGCAGTGTTTTATTGTTTGGCCGCGAGCTTTTGAATCCGGTGTTGACCGCCGTGCCCTTTGGGCTTTTTTCTTTATTCCAGCGCGGATCTTTCCTGCGCCGTGATTTTCCGTTTCCATCTCTGATCTCGGATGTACTCGGGTCGCTGGTGCTGCATCTTGCTAGCCAGCTGTCTTCTCCTGCGCGAAAGCACGTCATGAGGCTTGTTAGCGCAGCCATTGTTCTTGGCTTCTCTTGGCCGAGGTGTCTGGCGAGCCATTCGTCTCGGACATTGTGTTTAAAAGCTGCTAAGGCTTCCACGTCCGGACAGTCGACTATTTGGTTCTTTTTGGTAAGGAACCTGTTCCAGAATTTGCGCGCTGATTCTCCGGGCTGTTGGGTTATATGACTCAGATCGTCTGCATCCGGAGGGCGGACATAAGTCCCTTGAAAATTTGCTCTAAACGCGTCCTCAAGCTCTTCCCAACTTCCAACAGTGTTTTCTGGGAGGCTTTTGAGCCAATGGCGAGCTGGCCCTTTGAGCTTGAGGGATAGGTATTTAATGGCGTGGAGATCATCTCCTCTAGCCATGTGTATGTGTAGTATGTAATCTTCTATCCAGATTCCTGGGTCTGTTGTGCCGTCGTATGCCTCTATGTTTATGGGTTTGAACCCTGCTGGAAATTCATGATCCAGCACCTCATCGGTAAAACATAGCGGGTGTGCGGCGCCCCTGTATTTGGGTGTGCCGCTGTCTTCGAACACTTGTCGTGTTGTGTTACTTACTGGGGCCTTCTTTTTTGGCCCGTAGATGGACCTTTTTGGGCCGTCCGTTTTCCCAGGATCATAAGTCGGCTTGTGTGCAGCGCCGCTTGTCGCTTTTGGCCTGTCATCTGGCCGTCTATCCGGCCAGGCAGCTTCTTTATTTTTTGACTGTGAGGGCTCTATGGCTTCCTCGTCAAATTCTGGCAGCAGCTTACGCTTCGGGTAGCTCTTTGTTTGATGGCCATTGCCATATTTGTCTGCGGTCTTGAGTACTTTGCTCCACTTCATTCTGAGTATGTCTTCCGCTATTTTGAGCTTCCGTTTTTCCTTCTTCAGACTTCTTGCAGTGGCGACGAGTCTTTTGTGAAGGTTCTTATGCTCCGGTGGTGTGTCCGGACTGTTGATTGCTCCGTGAAGGGGTTGATTATCCGGTTCGTCCTGTTCGGATGGTTGCTTGGTTGTATGCTCATCGTCCGCTGGTTTGCCCTGCTCTATCGCTGGGTCGTTAGGAATGCTGCTTTGATTGAGGCGGAACTTAGGGCGGCGTCTACGTCGCCGTTTTGGTTGTTTATTGGGAGGATTATCCTCTGCCGCGTCCTGTTGTTCCTCGTTATCGCTTCCCTTTGGGGTGTCCACCATATATATGTCATGTGACGAGGTGGCCTTCCAGTGCCCTATAGGCGCTGGTTCTTGATCGTCTCCGGCATCGTCGTCCATACCGTTGATGTCTTCGGAGTCGTAGTTTAGCACGTCGGTTAGATTGTCGACGGTGGCTACGTAGTGGGTGGTGGGTGGGCTCTGAATTTCTTCATTGTCCGCGTCCCGACCATCCTGGCCGTAGTTCGGCCAGGGCTCTCCGGATAGCGAGAGATGCTTCAGCGAATTTAAGATATCGCCGAAGGGTGAGTGCTGAAAGGTGTCCGCAGCGGTGAGTTCCATGGTCGGCGCCCAATCGGATTCGACTGGCAGGGGCGCAGGAGGTTTGGAGTCCGGCAGGGAGTTCGGCACCTCGGAGTCATGAGCTTTATGCGGGACAAGGTAAGTGTTCGGCTCCATTGCCGTAGAAGTTGCAGCTCCCGAGGCGGTGTCCAGCCATCCGTCCTCGATCTGTGTGATCGGCTCCGGACTATGGGTCGGAGCGGATTCGCGTGCGGCCTCCAAGGTGCTGTCCAGCTGCAGAGTTAGGTCGTGCCCATTGTGACAGCGTGGCACGCTCGGCTGTGGCTCAGATCCATCAAAGATCAAGTCCCCGCGAATATCGGCCGTGAAGTTTAGGCTTCCAAACCTGACCTGACGGCCAGGGGCGTAGCTTTCGATCTGCTCCAGATGGCCAAGTGAGTTGGCCCGCAGTGCGAAGCCGCCGAATACGAAGATCTGTCCGGGGAGAAAAGTCTCACCCAGGACTGCGTCGTTGTCGATTGAAGAGGCCATCAATCCTATCGGTGACGACACAGAGGAACTCTCAATGAAAGCACCAATGTCGGTGTCAAAACCGGCGGATCTCGGGTAGGGGGTCCCGAACTGTGCGTCTAGGCAGATGGTAACAGGAGACAAGGGACACGATGTTTTACCCAGGTTCGGGCCCTCTTGATGGAGGTAAAACCCTACGTCCTGCTTGATTGATATTGATATTGTGGATGTTTACAAGAGTGGATCTACCACGAGATCAAGGAGGCTAAACCCTAGAAGCTAGCGTATGGTATGATTGTAATGGTTGTTGTTGTCCTACAGACTAGAGCCATCCAGTTTATATAGACACCGGAGAGGGCTAGGGTTACATAGAGTCGGTTACAATGGTAGGAGATCTACATATCCGTATCGCCAAGCTTGCCTTCCACGCCAAGGAAAGTCCCCTCCGGACACGGGATGAAGTCTTCAATCTTGTATCTTCATAGTCTTGGAGTCCGGTCGATGATGATAGTCCGGCCGATGATAGTTCGGCTGATGATGGTAGTCCGGCTATCCGGACACCCCCTAATCCGGGACCCCCTCAGGAAGGTGTGGAGCCTTCATCCTAGAGCAACAAGTAATATCATATCTCAAGCATAGATCCCGGGCATACCAACACAACATAATAAATTGATCCCATAATAGTTTCCCTTTTTGTGTCGAGCGATAATCCCTAAAGTATTCACGTTGATCCAATGTGTCTCCCATTATAAAGTTGAATGGGGTTTCCTCAGGATTATCAAAGTAGTACATAATGTCTTTCACATAATGAGAATCGAGGGTTTTAGGAGTTACCCCATCTCCATGAGTAGCAAGTACACCTAATTTTTTTGGTATTTCGTGTTCCATATCCATACCTAAAGATAGAGAACAACTTAGAACAGCAAATAAAAATTACTTAGTGATAAAGCAAACAAGCACACACGAGAATATTCACCCCACGCTATGACTCACTGGCAACGGCGCCAGAAAAAGGTCTTGATAACCCACAAGTATACGGGAAAGTTGTAGCCTCTTTCGATAAGTAAGAGTGTCGAACCCAACGAGGATCTAAAGGTAGAACAAATACTCTCTCAAGTCCTATCGGCCACTGACGTTCGCTTTACCTAGAACAAGTATGAAACTAGAAGTACTTTGTAGGTGTGATAGGATAGGTTTGCAAGATAATAAAGAGCACATAAATAAGAAGTAGGGGCTGTTTAGATAAAGAAGCAATAAAGTAAATATAGCGAGTGTGGAAAAGTGGTTGTAGGAGTTGTGGAATTGTCCATAAGTAATTGACTACGTTACTAGACCGGTGATCACTATTGCAATTCTATTTGAGGGAGAGGCATAAGCTAACATACTTTCTCTACTTGGATCATATGCACTTATGATTGGAACTCTAGCAAGCATCCGCAACTACTAAAGATTCATTAAGGCAAAACCCAACCATAGCATTAAAGCATCAAGTCCCCTTTATCCCATACACAACAATCCCCTTACTCGGGTTTGTGTTTCAGTCACTCACACAACCCACTATAAGCGAATCATGAACGCATTGCAACACCCTACAACAGGAATCCCTCACGCTTGCGCGACACGGAGGGCACCATAGGACATCACCAATAATAAAACATGCAACTCAAACCAATCACAGCAATTCATCAATCACCGGTAGGACAACGAATATCTACTCAGACATCATAGGATGGCAACACATCATTGGAAAATAATATGAAGCATAAAGCACCATGTTCAAGTAGAAAGTGCAGCGGGTTGCGGGAGAGTGGACCGCTGGATATAGATGGGGGAAGGTGATGGAGATGTTGGTGAAGATGACGGTGGTGTTGGTGAAGATCGCGGTGATGATGATGGCCCCCGGCGGCATTCCGGCGCCACCGGAAGCAAGGGGGAGAGAGCCCCCCTTCTTCTTCTTCTTCCTTGACCTTCTCCCTAGATGTGAGAAGGGTTTCCCCTCTGGTCCTTGGCTCCCATGGCGTGGGAGGGGCGAGAGCCCCTCCGAGATTGGATCTATCTCTCTATTTCTGCGTTCTGCCCTGGCACCGTTTCCTTTATATCTGGAGATCCGTAACTCCGATTGGATTGAAACCTTCACCCAGATCGTTTTCCAAAAATTAGCTTTCTTGCGGCCAAAGAAGGGTATCAACCACCTTACCGGTGGCCCACGAGTTAGGGGGGCGCGCCCACCTGGAGTGGTGGCGTGGGCCACTCTTGTGGCCACCTTGGTCACCGTTTCGCGTTGATTCTTCCTCCCAAAAATCAAAAATATTCCAAAATAATTCTCCGTCTGTTTTATCCCATTTGGACTCCGTTTGATATTGGGTTTCTGCGAAACATAAAACATGCAACAAACAGGAACTGGCACTGCACTGGATCAATATGTTAGTCCCAAAAAACAATATAAAAAGTTGCCAAAAGTATATGAAAGTTGGATAATATTGGCATGGAACAATCAAAAATTATAGATACGACGGAGACGTATCAAGGGCCTTTTGATTGTAGAACTGGAAGAACTCCTCATATGGAACTAACAACAGATCAATTCCAACGGGTCGTGCTCCTCTTTAACAGATAGCGATAAAGTATTTTTCCCACACTTCCCACAGATGTCCATGTACCAATCATGGAATCTTTGCATCATCGTTGTTAGGGAAGTACCAGGTCTGACGAGAGGCTTCCCGTGCTTGAATCTTAATATGTCCCACAAGTATGGGGTATCTATCTTAGTCCTTTCGATAAGTAAGAGTGTTGAACCCAATGAGGAGCACAAGGAAATGATAAGCGGTTTTGAGTAAGGTTTTCTCTGCAAGCACTGAAATACCCTGTTCAAGAATTCATCCATTAACCAGTTAACTTGACGATTAATCCCTACTCGTAGGGTCATCGAGTAGCCGATAAACCGATAAATCATCCCATTAATTGATAAAATGAATGATTAACTTGCCGATTAGCCTATTAATCCCCTACTCGCCAGCCAACTGAGCAGCTACCAGTTAACGATTTCCTCAACAATGCTGAAATAGTAGGTGATAGATAGTTTTGTGATAAGATAAATAGTAATGAGCAAAAGGTAAATAAAGTAAATAAAGTGCAGCAAGGTGGCCCAATCCTTTATGTAGCAAAGGATAAGCCTGGACAAATTCTAATAATGAAGAAGGAGCTCCCGAGGACACATTGGGAATTATCGTCAAGCTAGTTTTCATCACATTCATAAGATTCGCGTTCGGTACTTTGATAATTTGATATGTGGGTGGACCGACACTTGGGTACTGCCCTAACATGGACAAGCATCCCTCTTATGATTAAACCCTATTGCAAGAATCCGCAACTACAAAAAGGAGTATTAAGGTAAACCTAACCACAACATTAAACATATGGGTCCATATCAACCCCTAACGAAGCAATGCATAAACTAGTGTTTAAGCTTCTATCACTCTAGCAACCCATCATCTACTTATTACTTCCCTATGCCTTCCTCTAGGCCCAAATAATGGTGAAGTGTCATGTAGTCGACATTCACATAACACCACTAGAGGAAAGACAACATACATCTCATCAAAATATCGAACGAATACCGAATTCACATGACTACTAATAGCAAGACTTTACCCATGTCCTCAGGAACAAACGTAACTACTCACAAAGCATATTCATGTTCATAATCAGAGGAGTAATAATATGCATAAAGTATCTGAACATATGATCTTCCACCAAGTAAACCAATTAGCATCAACTACAAAGAGTAATCAACACTACTAGCAACCCACAGGTACCAATTTGTGGTTTTGATACAAGATTGGATACAAGAGATGAACTAGGGTTTTGAGAGGAGATGGTGCTGGTGAAGATGTTGATGGAGATTGACCCCCTCTCGATGAGAGGATCATTGGTGATGACGTTGGTGATGATTTCCCCCTCCCAGAGGGAAGTGTCCCCGGTAGAACAGCTCCGCCAGAGCCCTAGATTGATTCCGCCAAGGTTCCGCCTTGTGGAGCCGGAGTTTCGTCCCGTAAGCTTGCCCATGATTTTTTCCAGGACAAAACCCTTCATATAAAAGAAGATGAACGCCGGAAGCCCACCAGGGGGCCTAGGAGATGGGGGGCCGCGCCCTACAGGGGGGGCGCCCCTGTCTCCTGGACAGGGTGTGGGCCCCCTGGCCTATTTCTTTCGCTCATAAATTCTTATTAAATCCAAAAGTGGTTTCGTGGAGTTTCAGGACTTTTGGAGTTGTGCAGAATAGGTTTCCAACATTTGGTCCTTTCCAGTCAGAATTCCAGCTGCCGGCATTCCCCCTCTTCATGGTAAACCTTGTAAAATAAGAGAGAATAGCCATAAGTATTGAGATATAATGTGTAATAACAGCCCATAATACAATAAATATTGATATAAAAGCATGATGCAAAATGGACGTATCAACTCCCCCAAGCTTAGACCTCGCTTGTCCTCAAGCGAAAGCCGAAATCGAAAAATATGTCCACATGTTTAGAGATAGAGGTGTCGATAAAAATAAAATACGGACATGAGGGCATCATGATCATTCTAATAACAACAACATATATAGATTTTTGTCATATGATTTCCTATGTTCAAGTAATAAACAATTCACAATGTCAAGTATGGTTCAAAAACTTCATTGGGAACGAACAAACTATAATCTCAGTCATTGAAGCAATTGCAATTTATCATAACATCAGAAAGAGTCAATAATAGAGTTTTTCAACAAGCTCACATACTCAACTATCTCGTAGTCTCCTATAATTGTTAACACTAACGCAATACTTGTGGTTATAGAGTTTCAGCCGGACACTGAGAAAGATAGGGGCTTATTATGTTGCCTCCCAACGTATTCACCTTTAGGTGATGTCAATAATAATAGCCTATGCCAACTTACATCCAATTGGATATATATATCATGATCTTTCAAACACGAGGAGCTTGCCAAAGGGTAAAATGAAAAAGGGGAAAGGTGAGGATCACCTTGACTCAAGCATAAAGTAAAAACATTAAGTAAAAGATAGGCCCTTCGCAGAGGGAAGCAGAGGTTGTCATGCGCGTTTAGGGTTGATGCATAAAATCTTAGTGCAAAAGAACGTCACTTTATATTGCCCCTTGTATGTGGACCTTTATTATGTAGTCCGTCGCTTTTATTACTTCCACAACAAGTTCGTATAAAGTTTATTTTCTCTGCACTAATAAGTCATACATATTTAGAGAGCAATTTTTATTGCTTGCACCGATGACAACTTACTTGAAGGATCTTACTCAATCCATAGGTAGGTATGGTGGACTCTCATGGCAAAACTGGGTTTAAGGGTATTTGGATGCACAAGTAGTATCTCTACTTGGTGCAAGGAATTTGGCTAGCATGAGGGGGAAAGGCAAGCTCAACATGTTTGGAAGGTCAATGACAATATACTTTAACTGAGATGTCGGAAAACATAAACCATTACGTTGTCTTCCTTGTCCAACGTCAACTCTTTTAGCATGTCATACTTAATGAGTGCTTAACAATCATAAAAGATGTCCAAGATAATATATTTATATGTGAACCCCTCTTTCCTTATCACTTCCTATTAATTGCAACGATGACCAAGGCTACGTTCATCAACTCTCGACAATTTTTATGCCTCATACTTTCTCTGTATGAAGTTATCACTACCCATAAGATCAATATGAACTATTTTATTCTTTCTACTTTCTCAAGATCATAGCAATATAGCAAAGCCCTTGACTCAACACTAATCTTTATTATAGATAGCACACAGACTCGATTACATAAAGGTATCACAATGCAAAACTCAAAACTACTTGATATCAAAAACTTCAATCTACTAGATCAAGATACTACTAAAAGGATCGAACTAAATAAAGCGGTAAAGATAGGAGTGTGATGGTGATACGATACCGGGGCACCTTCCCCAAGCTTGGCAGTTGCCAAGGGGAGTGCCCATATCCATGTGATTATTTCTTCAGAGGTGATGGAGGTGGTGATGATGACGGTGGATAATCGCACATCGAGCGTAAAAGCTCCTCCAGCTTGTGGATAATGCCCTTGAGCCCAGCAACATGATCCTTCAACAAAATATTCTCCTGTGTGAGATACTTGTTTTGTATGCGGGCTAACTCAATCATCTTGAAAGCTTCAATCTCTGTTGGAGTGAAAAGGTTAGGTAAAGGTTGAGGGATGTCTTCTTCTTTCACCACCGGAGCTTGAACCTCCATGGCCTTCTTGATCCCTTCATCCTTGTTGATCTCTTCTGGTTCCTCTCTTTTCAGCTCTATCTTCAATAGCCAAGCATCCTTGTCTTCATTGTTGGAGGAGGGAGAAGTCATGGTGCTCTAAATCTGCAACGGAAACAACTCGAAACGAAAACAGAGGATATTAGCGTGATATGGTGGTCAAAACCTTCGGGATTATATATAATGAATTTTTACTGACCAAAATACGTAACATACAAGAAAACGGAGTCCGGGAGGCACACGAGGTGCCCACGAGACAGGGGGGCGCGCCCTACAGGGGGGCGGCCTCCTCTCTCGTGGGAGCCTCGTGTCCCTTTCGGACTACTTCTTTCTTCCTAAAATTCTTAAATAATCCAAAACTGATAAAAATTGCCATTAGAGTTGTTTTGGAGTCGGTTTACTTACCGTACCACGTACCTATGCCTTTTCGGAGTTTTGAACGTTCTGGAAAGTGTCTCTTATGTATTCCTCAGGGGTTATGGTTTCAATAATATTAGTTTCAACATTGACAGGGTTACCTGAAATATAATGTTTAATTCTTTGACCGTTTACCACCCTCGGATTTGTTCCTTCGAAGTTGTTGATTTTTATAGCACCAGAACGATAGACCTCCTCGATAACGTAGGGACCTTCCCATTTTGAGAGAAGTTTTCCTGCAAAAAATCTTAAACGAGAGTTGAATAATAACACATAATATCCTACGTTAAACTCACGCTTTTGTATCGTCTTATCATGCCAGCGTTTGACTTTTTCTTTGAAAAGCTTGGCATTCTCATATGCTTGGGTTCTCCATTCATCAAGTGAGCTAATATCAAATAACCTTTTCTCACCGGCAAGTTTGAAGTCATAATTGAGCTCTTTAATAGCCCAATATGCTTTATGTTCAAGTTCAAGAGGTAAATGACATGCTTTTCCATAAACCATCTTATATGGAGACATACCCATAGGATTTTTGTATGCAGTTCTATAGGCCCATAATGCATCATCAAGTTTTTTGGACCAATTCTTTCTAGATCTATTCACAGTCTTTTGCAAAATTAATTTGAGCTCTCTATTGCTCAACTCTACTTGACCACTAGACTGCGGGTGATAAGGAGATGCGATTCTATGATTGACATCATACTTAGCAAGCATCTTACGGAAAGCACCATGAATAAAGTGTGAACCACCATCAGTCATAAGATATCTAGGGACTCCAAACCTCAGAAAAATAACTTCTTTGAACATTTTAATAGAAGTGTTATGATCAGCACTACTAGTTGGAATAGCTTCTACCCACTTAGTAATGTAATCAACAGCAACTAAAATATGTGTATAACCATTAGAGGCAGGAAAAGGTCCCATATAATCAAAGTCCCAAACATCAAACGGTTCAATAACAAGAGAATAATTCATAGGCAGTTCTTGACGTCTACTAATGTTACCTATTCTTTGACATTCATCACAAGATAAGACAAACTTGCGAGCATATTTGAAAAGAGTAGGCCAATAAAAACCAGATTGTAGTACCTTGTATGCAGTTCTATCTCCAGCGTGGTGTCCTCCATAGGATTCAGAGTGACACTTGCGTAGGATTTGTTCCTATTCATACTCAGGCACACAACGTCTAATAATACCATCTACTCCTTCTTTATAAAGGTGTGGATCATCCCAGAAGTAATGTCTTAAATCATAAAAGAACTTTTTCTTTTGCTGATATGTGAAACTAGGCAGTATATATTTAGCAACAATGTAATTAGCATAGTCAGCATACCAAGGAGAAGTACGAGAAGCATTGACGACCGCTAATTGTTCATCAGGAAAACTATCATTTATAGGCAGTGGGTCATCAAGAACATTCTCTAACCTAGACAAGTTGTCTGCAACGGGGTTCTCAGCTCCCTTTCTATCAATAATATGCAAGTCAAATTCTTGGAGCAAGAGAACCCATCTAATGAGTCTAGGCTTAGCATATTTCTTTTCCATAAGATATTTAATAGCAGCATGATCAATGTGAATAGTAACTTTGGAATCAACAATATAAGGTCTAAACTTATCACATGCAAACACAACTGCTAAGAACTCTTTTTCAGTAGTAGCATAATTTCTCTGGGCAGTATCAAGAGTCTTACTAGCATACTGGATAACATTCAATTTCTTATCGACTCTTTGCCCAAAAACAGCACCTATAGCATAATCACTAGCATGGCACATAATTTCAAAAGGTAAATTCCAATCAGGTGGCTGAACAATAGGTGCAGTGATCAAGGCTTTCTTAAGTGTTTCAAATGCTTCTACACAATCATCATGAAAGACAAAAGGGATATCTTTTTTGCAATAAATTAGTCAGAGGCCTGGAGATTTTAGAAAAGTCCTTAATGAACCTCCTATAAAAGCCTGCATGACCAAGGAAACTTCTTATACCTTTTATGTTCTTAGGACATGGCATCTTTTCAATAGCATCAACTTTGGCTTTATCAACTTCAATACCTCTCTCGGAGATCTTGTGCCCCAAGACAATGCCTTCATTAACCATAAAGTGACACTTTTCCCAATTCAGGACGAGACTAGTGTCTTCGCATCTCTGCAAAACTCGATCAAGGTTGCTCAAACAATCATCAAAAGAGGACCCATAGACAGAGAAATCATCCATGAATACCTCACAAATCTTTTCACAAAAATTAGAAAATATAGCCATCATGCATCTTTGAAAGGTAGCAGGTGCATTACTAAACCAAAAGGCATACGTCTATAAGCAAAAGTACCAAAAGGGCAAGTAAAAGTAGTTTTAGATTGATCCTGCGCGGACACAGGTATTTGAGAGAAGCCAGAATAACCATCTAGAAAGCAAAAATGTGTGTGTTTGGATAGCCTTTCTAGCATTTGATCAATAAAAGGTAAAGGGTAATGATCTTTCTTAGTAGCTTTATTTAACTTGCGGAAATCAATTACCATCCTATAGCCTTTAATAATTCTTTGCGGGATCAATTCATCTTTATCATTAGGAACAACGGTAATACCTCCCTTTTTAGGGACACAATGGACATGGCTTACCCATTCACTATCAGCAATGGGATAAATAATACCTGCCTCAAGGAGCTTTAGTATCTCCTTTCTTACCACTTCCTTCATTTTGGGATTTAATCGTCTTTGAGGATCTCTAACTGGTTTGGCATCTTTCTCCACTGAAATTTTGTGTTGACATAATGTGGGACTAATGCCCTTAAGATCATCCAGAGTATATCCAATAGCAGCTCGGTGCTTCTTCAGAGTTTTCAATAATCTTTCTTCTTCTTTCTCTGAAAGGTTAGCACTAATAATAACAGGATATATTTCTTTTTCATCAAGATAAGCATACTTGAGATTATCAGGTAATGGTTTGGGTTCAAACACGGGATCACCCTTGGGTGGAGGGGGATCCCCAAGAATTTCAACGAGAAGGCTATGTTTTAGCATAGGTTCTTGTTTAAGGAACACTTCATCTATTTCTTCCCTTTCCTTCATAAACATATCGTTTTCATGGTCAAGCAAATATTGTTCTAACAGATCAGTTGGAGGAACAGCTATGGAAGCAAGACTAATAATTTCATCCTTACTAGGTGGTTCCCTTTCACATGGTTGTCTACTAAACTTGGCAAAATTAAACTCATGAGACATACCATCTATGCCAACAGTGACGACCTTCCTTTTACAATTAATCTTAGCACTAGCAGTATTCAAGAAGGGTCTACCAAAGATAATGGGGCAAAAATCATCTTGTGGGGAAGCAAGAACAAGAAAATCAGCAGGGTATTTAATCTTCCCACACAAGACTTCAACATCTCTAACAATCCCAATAGGTTTAATGGTGTCCCTATTAGCAAGCTTAATAGTAACATCAATGTCTTCAAATTCAACAGGTGCAATATCGTGCATAATTTCTTTATAAAGATCATAAGGTATCGCACTAGCACTAGCACCCATATCACATAAGCCATGATAACAATGATCTCCTATTTTAACAGAAATAACAGGCGTTCCTACAACAGGTCTACGTGTCTTAGTGTCGGGTCTAGCAATATTAGCAGTTTCACCCAAGAAAGAGATAACATGCCCATCTAAGTCCTCATCCAAGAGATCTTTAATCATAGCAATACCAGGTTCAACATAAAAGATCTTTAATCATAGCAATACCAGATCTTTAATCATAGCAATACCGGGTCCTAGTATTACTCTTATGAAGAGCAGTCGAAGCTTTAACATGATCTTTTATCCTAGCAGGAAAAGGAGGTTTTTCGACATAAGCAGTAGGAATAATAGGATCACTATATGTAATAGTCTTTTCTTCGACTGTAATAGGTGCAACTACTTTCACTTCAACAGGTGGATTATATTTAAACCACTTCTCTTTAGGGAGATCAACGTGAGTAGCAAAAGTTTCACAAAAAGTAGCTACTATCTCAGAGTCAAGTCCATACTTAGAGCTAAATCCACGGAAAGCATCGGTATCCATAAAAGATTTAACACAATCAAACTTAGGTGTCATACCTGACTCCTTACCATCATTGGAACCCCAATCTTCAGAGTTGCATTTAATTCTTTCCAATAAGTCCCATTTGAAATCAATAGACTTCAGCATATAGGAACCAGCACAGGAATTATCGACCAAGTTGCGATTATCAAGAGAAAGCCGAGCATAAAAATTCTGAATAATCATTTCCCAAGAGATCTCATGATTGGGGCATGAATACAACATTGACTTAAGCCTCCCCCAATCTTGAGCGATGCTTTCTCCTTCGCGAGGCCAGAAATTATATATGTAATTACAA
Organism: Triticum dicoccoides; assembly: GCF_002162155.2. NCBI lineage: Eukaryota > Viridiplantae > Streptophyta > Magnoliopsida > Poales > Poaceae > Triticum > Triticum dicoccoides. The sequence goes on from NC_041393.1 coordinate 103,640,625, forward strand.
TCACGATGAACAAGATGCATATGATAGAACTTCTGGTGAAATTCCAACTTCAATCGCTTATAATTCCAATATCTCGTATCATCACATAGCCTATACCATGTCATTGCATCTTCCTTCAAAGATAAAGGGAAGACCTTCCTTTTGACAACATCACCGGGAATACCTGCAAGCTTAAATAATCCACAAACTTCATCCACAAGGATAAGGTGTAAATCGGGATGCAATGTTCCGTCTCCTGCAAAAGGATTAGCTAGCAGTTTTTCTATCATACCCAAAGGAATCTCAAAGTGAATATTTTCATAAAGTTAAGTAGGTTGAGGAGCATCTATTTCCTCTTATGGTTGGGGTGAAGATACCCCAAAGAAGCCCCTCAAAGGATTAGTTTCCATAGTGACAAGTAACAGAAAATTTCAGCACACTATATAAATGTTTCGTTACCAAGTTCCACTCACCAAGAGCGCTGCGCTCCCCGGCAACGGCGCCACAAAAGAGTCTTGATGACCCACAAGTATAGGGGATCTATCGTAGTCCTTTCGATAAGTAAGAGTGTCGAACCCAATGAGGAGCAGAAGGAAATGATAAGCGGTTTTCAGTAAGGTTTTCTCTGCAAGCACTGAAATAGTAGGTGATAGATAGTTTTGTGATAAGATAAATAGTAACGAGCAAAAGGTAAATAAAGTAAATAAAGTGCAGCAAGGTGGCCCAATCCTTTATGTAGCAAAGGATAAGCCTGGACAAATTCTAATAATGAAGAAGGAGCTCTCGAGGACACATTGGGAATTATCGTCAAGCTAGTTTTCATCACATTCATAAGATTCGCGTTCGGTACTTTGATAATTTGATATGTGGGTGGACCAACACTTGGGTATTGCCCTAACATGGACAAGCATCCCACTTACGATTAACCCCTATTGCAAGCATCTGCAACTACAAAAAGGAGTATTAAGGTAAACCTAACCATAGCATTAAACATATGGGTCCATATCAACCCCTAACGAAGCAACACATAAACTAGGGTTTAAGCTTCTGTCACTCTAGCAACCCATCATCTACTTATTACTTCCCTATGCCTTCCTCTAGGCCCAAATAATGGTGAAGTGTCATGTAGTCGACGTTCACATAACACCACTAGAGGAAAGACAACATACTTCTCATCAAAATATCGAACGAATACCAAATTCACATGACTACTAATAACAAGACTTTACCCATGTCCTCAGGAACAAACGTAACTACTCACAAAGCATATTCATGTTCATAATCAGAGGAGTAATAATATGCATAAAGGATCTGAACATATGATCTTCCACCAAGTAAACCAATTAGCATCAACTACAAAGAGTAATCAACACTACTAGCAACCCACAGGTACCAATTTGTGGTTTTGATACAAGATTGGATACAAGAGATGAACTAGGGTTTTGAGAGGAGATGGTGCTGGTGAAGATGTTGATGGAGATTGACCC
>NC_041393.1:103642497-103666016 GCF_002162155.2 Triticum dicoccoides
ACAGCTCCGCCAGAGCCCTAGATTGATTACACCAAGGTTCCGCCTCGTGGCGGTGGAGTTTCGTCCCGTAAGCTTGCCCACGATTTTTTCCAGGACAAAACCCTTCATATAGAAGAAGATGAACGCCGGAAGCCCACCAGGGGGCCCAGGAGATAGGGGCCGCGCCCTACAGGGGGCGCGCCCCCTGTCTCCTGTTTAGGGTGTGGGCCCCCTTGCCTATTTCTTTTGCTCATAAATTCATATTAAATCCAAAAAGTGGTTTCGTGGAGTTTCAGGACTTTTGGAGTTGTGCAGAATAGGTTTCCAACGTTTGCTCCTTTTCCAGTCAGAATTCCAGCTGCCAGCATTCCCCCTCTTCATGGTAAACCTTGTAAAATAAGAGAGAATAGCCATAAGTATTGAGATATAATGTGTAATAACAGCCCATAATACAATAAATATTGATATAAAAGGATGATGCAAAATGGACGTATCACAACGCGCCGGAGCAGCCGGAGCGGCAGCGTCTGTGTTCCGTTGTCGCTTACTAGGCGGCGAAGGAGGAGGCGGGCTGCTAGGACGCGCCGGAGCAGGCAGAGAAGGAGGCGGAGTACTGCCGCCTGAGGGAGTCCTGGATTAGGGGGTATCCGGACAACCGGACTGTATACATCGTCCGGACTATTGAAGCGTGAAGATAGAAGACTCAAGACTTTGCCCCGTGTCTAGATGTAACTCTCCTTTGCGTGGAAGGCAAGCTTGGCGATCCGGATATTGTGTTTCCTTCCTTGTAACCGACTCCATGTAAACTCTATCCCTCTCCGATGTCTATATAAACCGGAGAGGTTGGTCCTTAGCAGGCCGATCACAATTACAATCATACCATCATAGGCTAGCTCTTAGGGTTTAGCCTCTACGATCTCGTGGTAGATCTACTCTTGCACAACCCATATCTTCAATATTAATCAAGCAGGAAGTAGGGTTTTACCTCCGTCGAGAGGGCCCGAACCTGGGTAAACATCTGTGTCCCTTGCTTCCTGTTACCATCAGCCTAGACGCACAGATCGGGACCCCCTACCCGAGATCCGCCGGTTTTGACACCGACATTGGTGCTTGCATTGAGAGTTCCTCTGTGTCGTCGCCGCAAGGATTGATGGCTCGTCTCGTCGTCAAGGACGACATTACCTCAGGGGGAGCTCTGGCTGTAGGCCAAACTCTCCGACTTGGTAGCTTTACCATGGCTGCCCCATCGACGGTTACGCCGACGATGGCCTCTCGGGTCATCAATCATAACCTTCGCGTCAGTTTGGAACTCGCCGAACAGATGGATCCGATGGAGCTCTCCTCCCTTAATGAGCTCTTGGATCGCATCGCCGCTCTGGGAGTCGCTACACACTATGACCGGATCGGGCTTAAACCCGACCAAAGGGACATCAGATCCCCGCCGGCCACCCATGAGATAGCGATAGTGGAGGAACCACACGCGGATTGCCCCTCAACTTTGAGGACACATTATGTTGGGATCACTGAACTCCTTGAGATGAACACCTGCTCAAAGGAAGACATGACCCGGGTCCCAGACTTAGAATCGGGCATTGGGCCAAAGAAATTGGGCAGCACTCCGGATCCCGAGCTGTTAGGCTCGGAACCTCCCGTGCCCCTGGGTGTTAGATCGGATCAAAATCTGGATTCAGCTAATAACACCTACCTGGACTTAAACCGTCTCTCCCGCATTAGGCAAGAGCCCCAGGAGACTGTACATCGCTACTGGGCCAGATTCCTCCTTGCGCTTAACAAGGTCAAGGACTACCACGAGGAGGACGCAGTCTCACTCTTCTGTAAAAACTGCACGGAAAAAGGACTCCTTAATGCTATAAGCCGCCGTGACATAGTCCACTTCACGGACTTGGCAATCATAGTACAGAAGTACTGTGCGATGTAAAGCACCTGGAAAACCCAAACAGGATTTTGGGACAATACGGCTCTCACCAAGACCTTTGTCCGAACTAAACGGGCGAACTCTCGTAAGTCGGCCGATCCAATTCCCAAGAAACCGAAGCACACCCCAGGGCGGGGAACCGTATTGGAAGAATAGCTCGATGGGCCATGTAAACTCCACAGTACTCCGGACACAGCACCAACCCATAGCCTTAGGGCGTGTTGGATACTCCGGCAGGTTGCAAAAAGTGGCGAGGATCTTCTTGCAAGCTGTAAAGCAGAACAACATCCCGTCAACGAGCACAATACGGTACTAACAGTCTTCGAGACTTTCGCCTCAAACAATAGGCGCAAGTGAGCTCATCGGAGCTCCGCTGAAATTTGCCATGTGGCAAAAATAATCCCCTGGAACGACACTGCTATAACTTTCAACGCCAGTGATGAACCTCGATTCCAGACTCTCCGGGCACTGGCCGCTCTGGTCCTTAGCCCAATCATGGACGGCTTCCGGCTCAGTAAAGTACTCATGGACGGCGGAAGCGGATTAAACTTGATCTATGAACAAACACTCAACAAGATGGAAATTGATAAAGGCCGCATTGAGAAAAGCGGCACCACCTTCAGGGGGATCATTCCTAGTTGGGAAGCGCGGTGTGCGGGAGAAATCACACTCGATGTGGTATTCGGCACCCCGAAGAAGAAATCACATTCCAAGTGGCTCCTTTTAGCAGCGGATACCACACCCTTCTAGGGCGGGACGCGTTCACGAGCTTTCAAGCCATACCCCACTACGGGTACATGAAGCTCAAAATGCCCAGGCCCAATGGAATCATCACTCTAGCCAATGATCCGGACGTCGTACTTCGTGCCGAAAACAAAACTGCAGCACTAGCCCTGGAAGCATTGTCCGAAGCCCTAGCAGCCGAAGAATTGACAATGCTACAGGCCACCGTGGACAGGGACGATGTGATACTCGACAAGCGACCCAAGTCCACCTCATTTAAACCCGTAGACGGGATAGTCAAATTCCAAGTCCATCCAATGGACCCCACAAAGACAGCTTCCATCGGGACATAGTTGAGCCCCGCGATGGACATTGCGAGATTTCTTAAGCGAGAATTGGGACATTTTCGCCTGGCAACCATCGTACATGCCGGGCATCCCACGCAGATTGGCCGAACACAGCCTCAATATACTAAAAGGATACAAACCGGTCAAACAGACTCTAAGATGGTTTTCAGTGCCCAAAAGGCAAGCCATGGGGGAAGAGCTAACCAAACTACTCGAGGCCGGATTCATCAGAGATATCAAGCATCCGGATTGGCCGCCAAATCTAGTAATGGTACCAAAGAAGGACAAATCCTGGCGCCTATGTGTCGACTTTAAAGACCTCAACAAGGCTTGCCCCAAGGATCCCTTTCCCCTCCCACGCATCGATCAAATCATCGATGCCACAGCAAGACACGATTTTCTGTGTTTCCTCGACGCATACTCTGGATACCATCAAATAAAGATGGCAGAGTCCGACCAAGCTGCAACAGCTTTCATAACGCCATATGGCCCTTTTTGCTTCAACACTATGCCTTTCGGGCTTAAGAACGCCGGAGCAACCTACCAACGCATGATTCAAACATGCCTGGAAAAGCAAATCAGCAAAATAGTGGAGGCATATGTGGATGACGTGGTCATAAAAACAAGACACGTCGAAACCCTAATAGACAACTTGAGGCTTACATTTGACAACCTCTGGACATACTACATCAAGCTGAACCCGGAAAAATGCGTTTTCGAGGTCCCCTCAGGGAAACTACTCGGCTTCATTGTTTCCAACAGAGGAATTGAAGCGAATCCGGCAAAGATCCGAGCTCTGTCACAGTTGGCTATACCAACAGACCTCAAGCACATCCAGAAACTAGCCAGATGCGTGGCTGCTCTAAGCCGCTTTATCTCCAGGCTAGGAGAAAAGGCACTACCTCCTTACCGCCTTCTTTGGCGCACCGAACACTTCGTGTGGACGGACGCAGCCGCGGCCGGACTGGATGAAATAAATACCTTATTGGCCAGTAATCCAGTACTAACAGCGCCAACTATCGGCGAGCCTATGCTACTATACATAGCTGCAACACATCAAGTGGTAAGCGCAGTGCTCGTCGTCAAACGAGAGGTGGACGGATACAACTTCCCGCTTCAAAAGCCGGTTTATTACGTATCCACGGTCCTCACCCCATGCAAATCCTGATACACACACTATCAAAAAATAGCATATGCAGTCTTCATGGCATCCCGGAAGCTGCGGCACTACTTTCAAGAGTGTTCGATTACGGTGGCCTCCGAAGTACCACTCAATGACATAATAAATAACCGCGACGCTATGGGCCAGATTGCTAAATGGGCTATTGAGCTCCTTCCGTTCGACATAATATACAAACCACTGCGAGCCATTAAGTCGCAAGTACTGGCTGACTTTGTCGCCGAATGGACAGAAGCCGAACTCCCTAAAGAGTACGGCGCGTACTCCAACTGGATCATGCACTTCGACGGCTCCAAAATGCTGGCTAGATTGGGAGCAGGTGTAGTCCTGGCGTCTCCCACCGGGGACACGGTCCAGTACGTCCTCCAAATATTATACACAGACTCCAACAATGCAGCCGAATAAGAGGCGCTGTTGCACGGTCTTTGGATGGCATTCTCTATGGGCATCCAACGCCTGGAAGTGCGCGGGGACTCGAACCTCGCAATATCACAAATAAACGGAGACTTTGATGCCAAGGATCCGATAATGGTGGCCTACCGACATGCCGTCCTCAAAATGTCAGCTCGGTTCGAGGGGCTCGAATTCCACCATGTGGCTCGAGAAAACAATCAAGCGGCGGACGTCCTCACTCGCATCAGCGCCAAACGCGACCCTTTCCCACCTAACATATTCCTGGAAAGGTTGTTCAAGCCATCCGTGGTATGGAAGGGGAGTCCAGCAATACTAGCATGGATCCGAACACACCCCAAGATTCCGAACCATCAGACACAATCGGAGGCTCTGCCACCGAAATAACATCTTCAGCCCACGAAATCATGGCCATAATCGCCCCATGGACTGAGCCTTTCCTGGCCTACCTTAATAGGCAGGAGCTCCCCGAAGACCGAAATGAAGCACGCTGCATCGTCCGGCGTTCTAAAGCTTACAAAGTCCATGAAGGGGAACTCTACAAGAAAAGTGCTACCGGAGTGCTCCAAAGATGCATCTCCGAAGAGGAAGGGCGGCAGCTCTTGGCTGAAATCCATGCCGGACTGGGTGGGCACCACACCGCGGCTCGAGCACTAGTCAACAAGGCCTTTTGTACAGGCTTCTATTGGCCGACGGCCCGAGCAGACGCACAGGACCTTGTCCAACATTGCGTCGGTTGCCAGCTCTTCGACAATCAGAGTCATATGCCCCCTACCGCTCTCCAAACAATCCCCATAACTTGGCCCTTCGCGATTTGGGGGCTGGATATGGTCAGACCTCTTAAAGGGGGAAGCCATAAGAAAAAATACTTATTGGTCATGGTGGACAAGTTCACCAAATGGATAGAAGCCAAACCAGTCAAAATGGCCGAATCCGGACCAGTAATAGACTTCATATCTGGGGTCGTACACCGCTACGGTGTCCCCAACAGCATCATCACTGATAATGGCTCAAATTTCACAGCCGGCAAAGTGAAAACTTGGTGCGGAAAAATGGGCATTAAGCTTGATTACGCTTCCGTTTACCATCCCCAAACAAATGGCCAGGTAGAGCGGGCAAATGGTCTCATCATGAGCGGCATCAAACCCAGACTAGTGTGATCCTTGACAGAGTCAGATATGCACTGGGTCCAAGAGCTCGACTCCGTACTCTGGGGGCTGCGGACCACGCCGAATCACACTACCGGATATACACCATTTTTATGGTATACGGCGCGGAAGCAGTACTACCATGCGACATAATGCATGATTCGCCACGCGTATGCTTGTACGAAGAGAAGGAAGCCGAGTTAGATCGGTAGGATAACTTGGATGCCCTTGAGGAGGAGTGCAACGTTGCAAAAGCCCGCTCCGCATTCTATCAGCAGCAGCCTCGACGATATCAAAGCAGAGAAATGCGGGCCAAAACTTACAATATTGGCGAGCATGTTCTACGCCTACCGGATAAGAAGAAGGACAAGCTCAAACCCAAGTGGGAAGGTCCCTTCGTCATCGACAAATTTCTCACCGGAGGAGCTTACCGCTTATGCAACGCATCCGATAACAGACTTGAGCCGAACCCATGGAACGCGGCCAGACTCCGGAGATTCTACGCCTAACGCCGAACTCAGTGTTCGTCTACTTACCCCTCCTTTTTAATTATGCTCCACCCCTTTTTCCTTTCTCGACCTTTTTTCTCTTCACACAAAGTATTTAATACAGCACGGACTCCCAGATCAATCCGGCCGCACTATGTGTGTAAGCAATACCTAGGGGCTTCCTATTCGGAAGCTAAACATAATTACTTTAAATGGCTTCTTGCCCATCACATATGCATTCTTTTTCCATATGTGCCTTTTCTTCACCATTATATGCATCGATATGACTTAAGATGTGGCCAAGCTGGGTTGCCTGGCTCTTGTCTTTATAACCTACGTTCCCGTTAATTCGGCTAGGGCATAAGGGGAGCACCTCTGCGATTGTTACAGCCGGTTCAGCCGGATCTGTACCTCAGACTGGGTGAAGCCGAAAGCTAGTTTCCTTAAGAGAATATTCGATCACTGAACAAAAGATGTATTCGTTTATTACAACGTAAATCCCCAGAAGTCTTGCATCCTGCGCCATCGTTCGCAGTCCGGACATGTGCATTATCGCATGCGTACCCAGGGAAAGGAACCCCTAACGGAACTATTCTCCCTGGAAGATGTTTCTTACTATCCATGTAATATAACATAACTAGTTGGGTACTTGTCTGTTCAAGCACTTATGACCCCTACGCCTTGTTTCCATGCATACCCTAGTTTTGTATAACTGAGTGGGTATTCGTACACACCCCAGACTGTAGGATCCGGGGGCTGAAGCGAAAAGGTCCACCATGACAAATGATTTTAATCCGGCTAGGGACTAATTATGTCCATTGAATTACAGAGTCACTTGGACTGCCTATATTCCTCCTCTATACCATTCAAAAGGCTATCTAGCTTACAATCCTGTTGAGAATACTTAGCAGCTAACGCTACCTGGTCATATACCAGACTCACGAAAATTTCTTGCCCATCGGGCCCCGCCGGTCCTACTTCGGCCATATGGTTCGGGTCCAGCTTGGTGTAGCGCGTCTTCACCATAGCCTAGGCTTCTCTTTCGCCTTGCTGGCAAGCGGACATCTTCCACTGTCGGAAGCGCCGCCGTGCTCCTTGAAGCATATCCACAAGCTCCCCCATGCCATTCGGCAGCAAGTTTGATGGCCACAAGGCCTAAGCAACACCCTACATCACTTGCCGAGCTCGCTCGTGCAGTTGCGAAAGGTCTTGCAGTAAATCACTTACAGATGAGGGCATCTCCTCCTCAGGGCGAACCGTTAACATTCCTGCAAGCAAAATTCTTTCAATATACTTCCTCGCCGAACTATCATACAGTTCGTCTAGGCACTCACCATAAATGCCACGTCATAGCCTTTTATTGTCCTTCATGGAGTCTGCCAGCTGGGCGCGGACGTCTTTTAATTCTACGCCCAGCCGGACATTGGCATCTTGAAGATTGCTCTTCTCCTGCCGAACTTGCGTGAGAATGCGCTCGCCAGCCTTTAGCTGCCTTTTGAGATGCGAGTCGTCAACTCTTACGCCCTCCGGATTCACCCCGGGATTGTCTGCAGAACTTTCTGTTAGATTTGTCATATCAGCCATTTACTAACTGGTGCATCTTCGTACAATTAAGGCAAATGGTACCAGATGAGGCCTTCTGGGATTCCTCTAACTTGGCAACCATGTCCCATAGCTGGGCCTTGCATTCCCCCAGCTCCCGAGCCAATTGTTCATTCTTATCTATAAGGACCTGTGCATAAATTGATCCTTAAAACAATTGTCCCAACCATTTCAAGTCTCAGGGGCTACTGCTATACATGCTTATCAAAATTTCTTACCCGCATATCTTTGGTATACTGGTACGTCGCTCGGGCAAGCACGCCTTGAGCTGCTCGGATGTATGCATCCCCCGAATTGAAGGCATCAAATGCCTCTTCGGAAAAGATGTTGTTCCGAAGCACGGCCCTCCGGCGTCGGTGATTCATGGCGCTCTCCACTTCGGAGTTCGTGGCCGAAAACATATTCGCGTCCTCTATCGGAGAACTACACGGTACTGGCCCCGTGTCCGTCTCGGCCCTCAAAGCCGGTTCTGGAACCCGGCTGGTGGAGGCGTGATCGGCAGGATCCCCGGATATAGTACGGCTGCTCCTTTTCCTGCCAGGACACGAAGGGTGCTGTTATACTTCAAATACCATAATCGTAGGACAGGTTTTTGCTCTACCTCTGCAGCGGTGTGTCAACCCTCACCGCCTTCCTCTTGAGCCTGCCCGATCCGGCCGCCCGTGGTCAACGAGTCCCTAGGGGCTCGGCCCCGCACGCCGATCGCCGTCTCTACAAAAAACACGACACTTCAAGGGTAAGGCAGGACATCTGAAGGGAGTATTCTTCGGAGGATAGGGTTTTCCAGTTTGGCTTACACGCGACGTAGGTAACAGTCCGGGATAGTCGGCAGTAATGGCCACTGAGGCGCCATCACAACTCGTTTGATAAAATGTCCCGTTTACAAGCTCCACGGTACTATCCGGATCCTCTTCGAGTCCTGGATCTAGGGGCCTTCTGGGGTCCTCTGGCTGCGGGGAGGGGCTGGAGATTCCTTCTACGGCCCTCCTCAGTTCCTGCTCGGAAATATTGAAGCAAATAATCTTAGCGGAGAATGCCGCGATGAGTGGAGCTGGGAAAGGAATAACGACTTACCCACTCTGGGGGGTTGTACATGGAGAATCCGTCCCGCGGTTTAATGTGGAGGAATTCTTCCTCTTCCCCTTTGTATAAATCAGACAATATCCTTGCCAGAGCAGTGGTGGAGTCTGGACCCTTACGGCCGCAGCTGGTGGCATCATCCTCCCCGTTGAAGTACCACATGGGCTTCCCCCGGTATTGAAGCGGTTGCACCCCCCATATTATGCATATTGCCATGACCTCGACTATCATCAGTCCGGACTTGGCCAGCAACTTTATCCTGCTCATCAAGAAGTGCACTTCCTTGGTATCCTCCTCTTGAGGGCTTCGAGGGCGCCAGCTTAGACGTGCCCTCGGTGGGGCGTCACTGAACTTGGGGAGACCTGTCCGGACTGGATCCTGAAGGGGAACGTCGTCCATATAAAACCACTCCAAAGGCCAGTTCTCTGGTGCCTTCTTGGGAGTGCCGGATAGGTATCCGGTCTCGGTAATGCGCCATACCTCGGCTCCACCCACTTGACAAAGGGATTCTCCCTGGTTGCGGGGGACAAGGCAGAATAGTTTCTTCCATAACCCAAAGTGAGGCTCGCAGCCTAAAAATAGCTCGCAAAGGGCAACATACCCTGCTATGTGTAGAATAGAGGCAGGGGTGAAGTTGTGTAACTGGAGGCCATAGGACTCCAGGAGCTTGTGAAGGAACGGGTGGATGGGAAATCCAACGCCCCTTAGCAGATGCGGGATGAGGCATAATCTCTCCTCTGGAGATGGATTGGAGAGATCTCTCCGCTTGCTCCCCGCCATTATAGGTGGCTATTCCGGCTCGGACGGGGACCATGAACGCCGGTGGGAGAAACCCTTGAGTTTGTAACTCTATCAAATGGCTATGAGGAACTGAACACTCTTCCCAATCCCCTGGCTTGGAGCAAGGAGAGCGAGCAAAAGAGCTACGACGACCGGCCATGTTGGAATGTTTTCTTCCGGAACGCTCTGTTGGATGCTTGCTCGAGGGGGGAGAGTGAGGTTTGGATCTGAGAATCCCCGTCTCTTCAAATAGATGGTCAACCCGAGGGATTGAGGGTGGCGAATGCAAAAATGCCCCGGCTCCTCGCATTCGCTCGACACGTGGAGATGGTCATTATTGAGGCACTGAAGCCGAGGAGTGCAACATTGATGGGAAGCCGGACATAATTCGTCGTAACAGGTACTTTGGAGTATTCGGAGATGGAACACGTGGAGATGATCGTAACACATGGAGATTGAAGCCTGGTTCAGGGGCTACTGAGGGAGTCCTAGATTAGGGGGTATCCGAACAGCCGGACTGTATACATCGTCCGAACTATTGAAGCATGAAGATACAAGACTCAAGACTTCGGCCCGTGTCCGAATGGAACTCTCCTTTGCGTGGAAGGCAAGCTTGGCGATCCAGATATTGTGTTTCCTTCCTTGTAACCGACTCCACATAAACTGGAGAGGTTGGTCCTTAGCAGGCCGATCACAATTACAATCATACCATCATAGGCTAGCTCTTAGGGTTTAGCCTCTACGATCTCGTGGTAGATCTACTCTTGTACAACCCATATCTTCAATATTAATCAAGCAGGAAGTAGGGTTTTACCTCCGTCGAGAGGGCCCGAACCTGGGTAAACATCTGTGTCCTTTGCTTCCTGTTACCATCAGCCTAGACGCACAGATCGGGACCCCCTACATGAGATCTGCCGGTTTTGACACCGACACCGCCCTCACGCACTGGAGTAGGAGGTGTAGTGCCCTCATCACTCACCGGAGGAGGAGGCGTAGGCGGAGGAGGCGGGGACGCGGGGTGCCCAGCTGATTGATAACCCACAAGTGTAGGGGATCGCAACAGCTTTCGAGGGTAGAGTATTCAACCCAAATTTATTGATTCGACACAAGGGGAGCCAAAGAATATTCTTAAGTATTAGCAGTTGAGTTATCAATACAACCACACCTGGATAACTTAATATCTGCAACAAAGCATTTAGTAGCAAAGTAGTATGATAGTAAAGGTAATAGAGGCAAAAGTAAAGATAATAGTTTTGTAGGAATTGTAACAGTAGCAACGGAAAAGTAAATAAGCAAAGCACAATATGTGCAAAGCTCGTAGGCATTGGATCAGTGATGGATAATTATGTTGGATGCGATTCCTCATGTAATAGCTATAACATAGGGTGACACCGAACTAGCTCTGGTTCACCAATGTAATGTAGGCATGTATTCCAAATATAGTCATACATGCTTATGGAAAAGAACTTGCATGACATCTTTTGTCCTACCCTCCTGTGGCAGCGGGGTCCTAGTGGAAACTAAGGGATATTAAGGCCTCCTTTTAATAGAGAACCGGAACAAAGCATTAGCACATAGTGAATACATGAACTCCTCAAACTACGGTCATCACCGAGAAGTACCCCGATTATTGTCACTTCGGGGTTGTCGGATCATAACACGTAATAGGTGACTATAGACTTGCAAGATAGGAGCAAGAACTCACATATATTCATGAAAACATAATAGGTTCAGATCTAAAATCATGACACTCAGTCCCTAGTGTCAAGCATTAAGCATAGCAAAGTCATAGCAACATCAATCTCAGAACATAGTGGATACTAGGGATCAAAACCTAACAAAACTATCTTGATTACATGGTAAATCTCATCCAACCCATCACTGTCCAGCAAGCCTATGATGGAATTACTCACGCACGGCGGTGAGTATCATGAAATTGGTGATGGAGGATGGTTGATGATGATGACGGCAACGAATCCCCCTCTTCGGAGCCCTGAACGGACTCCAAATCAGCCCTCCCGAGAGAGATTAGGGCTTGGCGGCGGCTCCGTGTCATAAAACGCGATGAAACTTTCTCTCTGATTTTTCTCTCTCCGAAACAGAATATATGGAGTTGGAGTTGAGGTCGGTGGAGCATCAGGGGGCCCACGAGACAGGAGGTGCGCCCAGGGGGGGTGGGCGCGCCTCCCACCCTCGTGGACAGGGTGTGGGCCCCCTGGCCTTGACTCTTTCGCCAGTACTTTTTATATTTTCCAAAACTTATCTCCGTGGATTTTCAGGTCATTCCGAGAAATTTTGTTTTCTACACAATAAACAACATCATGGCAGTTCTGCTGAAAACAGCGTCAGTCCAGGTTAGTTTCATTCAAATTTATGCAAGTTAGAGTCCAAAACAAGGGCAAAAGTGATTGGAAAAGTAGATACGTTGGAGGCGTATCAACTCCCCCAAGCTTAAACCTTTGCTTGTCCTCAAGCAATTCAGTTGATAAACTGAAAGTGATAAAGAAAAACTTTTACAAACTCTATTTTCTCTTGTTATTGTAAATATGTAAAGCCAGCATTTAAGTTTTCAGCAAGTATTATGAACTAACCATACTCACAATAACACTTAGGTCTCACAATTACTCGTATCAATGGCATAATCAGCTAGCGAGCAATAATAATAAAACTCAGATGATAACACTTTCTCAAAACAATCATAATATGATATAACAAGATGGTATCTCGCTAGCCCTTTCTGAGACTGCAAAACATAAATGCAGAGCACCTTTAAAGATCAAGGACTGACTAAACATTGTAATGCATGGTAAAAGAGATTCAGTCAAGTCATACCCAATATAAACCAATAGTAATGAATGCAAATGACAGTGTACTCTCCAGCGGGTGCTTTTTAATATGGTGGATGATGACTCAACATAAAAGTAAATAGATAGGCCCTTCGCAGAGGGAAGCTGGGATTTGTAGAGGCGCCAGAGCTTGATTTTAAAATAGAGATGAATAACATTTTGATAGGCACACTTTCACTGTCAACGCAACATGAGATGGCAATATCTTCCATATTACATGCATTATAGGCAGTTCCCAACTAACAACAACCCTGGGGGAGTTTTGTTTAATTATTTTGATTTGCTTTGATCTTTTTGGATCATGGGACTGGGCATCCCGGTTACCGGCCCTTTCTCGTGAATGAGGAGCGGAGTCCATTCCTCTTGAGAATAACCCACCTAGCATGGAAGATATAGGCAGCCCTAGTTGGAACATGAGCTGCTCGAGCATACAAAATAGAAGTTCATTTGAAGGTTTTGAGTTTGGCACATACAAATTTACTTGGAACGGCAGGTAGATACCGTATATAGGAAGGTATGGTGGACTCATATGGGACAACCTTGGGGTTTAAGGAGTTTGGATGCACAAGCAATATTCCCGCTTAGTACAGGTGAAGGCTAGCAATAGACTGGGAAGTGACCAACTGAGAGAGCGACAACAGTCATAAACATGCATTAAAATTAATTCACACCGAGTACAAGCATGAGTAGGATATAATCTACCATGAACATAAATATCGTGAAGGCTATGTTGATTTGTTTCAACTACATGCGTGAACATGTGCCAACTTGAGTCACTTAATCCATTCAAAGGAGGATAGCATCCCATCATACCACATCATAATCATTTTAATAGCATGTTGGCACGCAAGGTAAACCATTATAACTCATAGCTAATCAAGCATGGCACAAGCAGCTATAATCTCTAGATGTCATTGCAAATATGTTTACTTCATAATAAGCTGAATTAGGAACGAAGAACTCATCATATTTACAAAAACAAAAGAGGTCGAGTTCATACCAGCTTTTCTCATCTCAACCAGTCCATCATATATCGTCATTATTGCCTTTCACTTGCATGACCAAACGATGTGTATAATAATAATAGTGCATGTGCATTGGACTAAGATGGAATCTGCAAGCATTCAACTCAAGAGAGAAGACAAAGTAATATAGGCTCTAAATTAAATAAACAATCATGCATAAGAGAGCCACTAAGCATTTTCAATATGGTCTTCTACTCTCGACCCCCAAAGGAAAGAAAAGAAAATAAACCTATTTACATGGGAAAGCTCCCAACAAGCAAGAAGAAGAACGAGAAATCTTTTTGGGTTTTCATTTTAATTTCTACTACGAGCAGGGAAATTAAACTAACTAACTTTTTGTTTTTTCTTAAGGTTCATCAAACACACAAGAAGAAAGCTAGAAAAACAAATTAAACTAGCATGGATAATACAATGAAAGAGTATGAGCACCGACAACTAGAATAGTGTGTGAACATGAATGTAAAGTCGGTGGGAAATACGTACTCCCCCAAGCTTAGGCTTTTGGCCTAAGTGGGTCTATTGCCAAGGATAGCCTGGATGATATCCATAGTTATAACTGGGGTCATACTGAGATGCAGCAGCAAATGCATCCTGAGCTGCGGCATGTTGGCGAGCCGCCTCCGCTCTCCCCTCATGTTCAGCTGCCTTCTCCCTAGTGACAACATATCTTTGTTTTGCCTGGTAATCAAAAAGGAAAGGAGCAGGGAGAGTAACATGGAAAGAGCTATGTCTGTCAAAGATTAGTCGATACTAGAGAAATTGTTCATTCCTCAAAAGAAAATGATGTTTGACCATCGCGTCATAATCTAAATAAGCAGGAGGCAACACCATATCCCCCTCTCGTGGGGCTATACCAAGATAATTAGCCACACGGGTCACATAAATTCCTCCAAATAAATCTCCAGCCCTACTATTATTATGCAACCTACGTGCAACTATTGCCCCCAAGTTATAATCTTTATTACCTAATACAACACTCTTGAGGACACAAAGATCAGGGACACACATGTGACATGCTTCATCTTTACCGTTAATGCATCTACCAATGAAGAGAGCAAAATAATGTATAGCAGGAAAATGAATGCTCCCTATGGTAGCTTGTGCTATGTCCCTAGATTCTCCCACAGTAATCCTAGCAAGAAAGTCTTTATATTCAGATTTGTGGGGGTCATTAACATTGCCCCACTGCGGGAGTTTGCAAGCAGTTGTAAAATCTTCTAAGTCCATGGTATAAGATTTATCATAAATATCAAACAGGACACTCTCAGAATTACGTGAAGATTTATATTTAAACCTGCTCACAAATGAATTAGTCAATTGATAGTACTAAGGACACTTATCTTGTAAGAAGTCCTCTAGATCAGCATTACGCACATATGCGTCAAATTCATCCTTAAAGCCTGCATTGACCATAAAATTGTCTGATGGCCACTCACAAGCTTGCACTTCTGCGTCCCTCGGTGGTTCATTGTGTTGCTCACGCATAGCCCGCCTGGGTCCTTTCTTTATTGAGGAACCACCTTGATACATTCTCCTAGACATATTTCTTTTTCTGAAAAATTTCTGAAATTTTAGTAACTTCAAAATAAAAGTGAATATAACTAAACAAGATTGATAGCAACCAATCCTACAAGTGCCTAGAGCCTATATCATGTATTAGAATTACTTGGGACCTCATAAATTTAACATGCAAGCTCAAGAACAGGGTCACCTATGCAGCAAAAATTTTCTATGAATAAAGCACTAGAACAAAAAACTAATTGGACCAATGGAGGAGTCACATACCAAGCAACAATCTCCCAAAGCAGTTTTGTGAATGGAGCTTTGAGCAAGGAGATCAAAAATCGCAGCAAAATGAGCTAGAACTCGTGCTTGAGCTGGATGGGGATTTTTTTGGGAAGAAGACGGAGTGTGTGGGTGCAGGAATAAGTGGAGGGGGGCCACCGTGGGCCCACAAGACAGGGGGGAGCGCCCAGGGGGTGTGGGCGCGCCCTCCACCCTCGTGGCCAGGTGCTTGCCCCCCTGCAGTGTTTTCAGTGCCTAAAATCCTCACATATTCCATAAAAAATCATACTAAATTTGCAGGGCATTTGGAGCACTTTTATTTTCGAGATATTTTTATTGCACGGATAATTCAGAAAACAGACAAATAATACTATTTTTGCTTTATTTATTCTAAATAACAGAAAGTAAAAAGAGGGTACAGAAGGTTGTGCCTTCTAGTTTCATCCATATCATGATCATCAAAATGAATCCACTAACAAGGTTGATCAAGTCTTGTTAACAAACTCATTCCGAATAACACGAAGCTGGAGAAATTTCGAATAACACTAAGTTACCTCAACGGGGATATGAACATCCCCTACAATAAGAATATCATACTTTTTCTTGACAGTAGGAAGAAGAAATTCAAAACCTCCAATAATGATAGTTGGACTTTTTCCGATAGAATTGATGCTATGAACTTGAGGTTGTTTCCTTGGAAAGTGTACTGTATGCTCATTACCATTAACATGAAAAGTGACATTGCCTTTTTTGCAATCAATAACAGCCCCTGCAGTATTCAAAAAGGGTCTACCAAGGATAATCGACATACTATCGTCATCGGGAATATCAAGAATAATGAAGTCAGTTAAAATAGTGACATTTGCAACCACAACAGGCACATCCTCACAAATACCGACAGGTACGGTAGTTGATTTATCAGCCATTTGCAAAGATATTTCAATAGGTGTCAACTTATTCAATTCAAGTCTATGATATAAAGAGAGAGGCATAACACTAACACCGGCTCCAAGATCACATAAAGCAGTTCTAACATAATTCCTCTTAATGGAGCATGGTATAGTTGGTACCCCCGGATCTCCAAGTTTCTTTGGTATTCCACCCTTAAAAGTGTAATTAGCAAGCATGGTGGAAATTTTAGCTTTCAGTATCTTTCTTTTATTTGTAATGATATCCTTCATATACTTAGCTTAAGGATTTACTTTAAGCATATCAGTTAAGCGCATACGTAAGATGATAGGTCTAATCATTTCAGCAAAGCGCTCAAAATCCTCATCATCCTTTGTCTTGGATGGTTTAGGAGGAAAGGGCATGGGTTTCTAAACCCATGGTTCCCTTTCTCTACCATGCTTCCTAGCAACAAAATCTCTTTTATCATAACGTTGATTCTTTGATTGTGGGTTATCAAGATCAACAGCAGGTTCAACTTCTACTTCATTATTATTGCTAGGTTGAGCATCAACATGAACATTATCATTAACATTATCACTAGGTTCATGTTCATCACCTGATTGTGTTTCAGCATCAGAAATAGAAATATCATTGGGATTCTCTGGTGTGTCTACAACAGGTTCACTAGAAGCATGCAAAGTCCTATCGTTTTTCTTTTTCTTCTTTTTGGAAGAACTAGGTGCCTCTAAATTATTTCTCTGAGAATCTTGCTCGATTCTCTTACGGTGGCCTTCAGGATACAAAGGTTCCTGAGTCATTCTACCAGTTCTAGTAGCCACTCTAACAGCAAAATCATATTTATTATTTAATTCATCAAGCAAATCATTTTGAGCTTTAAGTACTTGCTCAGCTTGAGTGGTAACCATAGAAGCATATTTGCTAATGAGTTTAATTTCACCTTTAACTCTAGCCATATAATCACTCAAGCGTCCTATCTTGAAAGCATTATTCTCTAATTCTCTACCAACATAAGCATTAAGACTTTCTTGTCCAGCCATACAGTCATCAAATTCATCTAAGCACGGGCTATGAAATTTAGTAGATGGAATTTCAACTTTATCATATCTATAGAGAGAATTTACCTTTACTACCTGTGTCGGGTTATCAAGACAATGTGTTTCTTCAATAGGCGGTATATTAAGACCATTTATTTCTTCAATAGGAGGTAAATTCTTTACATCTTCAACTTTAATACCTTTTTCTTTCATTGATTTCTTTGCCTCTTGCATATCTTCAGGACTGAGAAATAGAACACCCCTCTTCTTCGGAGTGGGTTTAGGAATAGGCTCAGGAGTTGGCTCAATTGGCTCAGGGATTGCCTCAGGAATTGGCTCAGGAAGAGTCCAATTATTTTCATTAGTCAACATATGTTTCAATAGTAATTCAGCTTGGTCAACTGTTCTTTCCCTGAAAACACAACCAGCACAACTATCCAAGTAGTCCTTGGAAGCATCCGTTAGTCCATTATAAAAGATATCAAGTATTTCATTTTTCTTAAGAGGATGACCATAAATTAGTCTTGATAACCCACAAGTGTAGGCGATCGCAACAGCTTTCGAGGGTAGAGTATTCAACCCAAATTTATTGATTCGACACAAGGGGAGCCAAAGAATATTCTTAAGTATTAGCAGTTGAGTTGTCAATTCAACCACACCTGGATAACTTAATATCTGCAGCAAAGTATTTAGTAGCAAAGTAGTATGATAGTAAAGGTAATAGTGGCAAAAGTAAAGATAATAGTTTTGTAGGAATTGTAACAGTAGCAACAGAAAAGTAAATAAGCGAAGCACAATATGTGAAAAGCTCGTGGGGCATTGGATCAGTGATGGATAATTATGTAGGATGCGATTCCTCATGTAATAGCTATAACATAGGGTGACACAGAACTAGCTCCGGTTCATCAATGTAATGTAGGCATGTATTCCAAATATAGTCATACATGCTTATGGAAAAGAACTTGCATGCCATCTTTTGTCCTACCCTACCGTGGCAGCGGGGTCCTAGTGGAAACTAAGGGATATTAAGGCCTCCTTTTACTAGAGAACTGGAACAAAGCATTAGCACATAGTGAATACATGAACTCCTCAAACTATGGTCATCACCGAGAAGTATCCCGATTATTGTCACTTCGGGGTTGTCAGATCATCACACATAATAGGTGACTATAGACTTGCAAGATGGGATCAAGAACTCACATATATTCATGAAAACATAATAGGTTCAGATCTGAAATCATGGCACTCGGGCCGTAGTGACAAGCATTAAGCATAGCAAAGTCATAGCAACATCAATCTCAGAACATAGTGGATACTAGGGATGAAACCCTAACAAAACTAACTTGATTACATGGTAAATCTCATCCAACCCATCACCGTCCAGCAAGCCTACTATGGAATTACTCACGCACGGCGGTGAGCATCATGGAATTGGTGATGGAGGATGGTTGATGATGACGACAGCGACGAATCCCCCTCTCCGGAGCCCCAAACGGTCTCTAGATCAGCCCTCCCCAGAGAGATTAGGGCTTGGCGGTGGCTCCGTGTCATAAAACACGATGAAACTCTCTCTCTGATTTTTTTTCCGCAATATGGAATATATGGAGTTGGAGTTGAGGTTGGTGGAGCATCAGGGGGCCCACGAGACAGGGGGGCGCGCCCCCACCCTCGTGGACAGGGTGTGGGCCCCCTGGCCATGATTCTTTCGCCAGTATTTTTTATATTTTCCAAAACTTATCTCCGTGGATTTTCAGGTCATTCCGAGAACTTTTGTTTTCTACACAATAAACAACATCATGGCAGTTCTGCTGACAACAGTGTCAGTCCGGGTTAGTTTCATTCAAATCATGCAAGTTAGAGTTCAAAACAAGGGCAAAAGTGTTTGGAAAAGTAGATACGTTGGAGACGTGTCACTGACTAGCAGGAGCCGTGAAGTTCAGAAGCTTGATGTCCTCCTTCCACCATAGACACGGAGTATGCATAGCAAGACCCAACTAAGTCTCCCCATCACCTATAGGGTGGTCAAGCTGGAGCTCCTCAAATCCCTCCATTATTTTGTCCACCATCAGAACAACATAACCTTGTGGAATCGGACGACAGTAAAGAGTTGCTCCGGATGAAGGAGGGAACACAGAGCCGACAGCCGCCTTGACTTTGAGCTGATCCCATTGTGTCATAAGGTGGCACTCGTGTGAATCCGTGATAAAATCCACGGGGTAGCTAGGACCTGTCAATTCAGGCTGCTGAACAAGCTCGGTGGAAGCCACGCTGCTTCTCCGCTGAGATGGCGAGGTAGCTTCTGGGTTAGCATCTTGGGTAGGATCTCGCAGCTGCTGGTTCTCAGCATCTCGTTCCTCTAGCTTTCTTACCCTTGCCTTAAGCTCCTGCAGTTCGCTATGCTCCACTTTTCTCCACCTCTCTTGCGTTTTGTAACCGCCTACGTCGGGAAACCCAACCTTCCACGGAACGGAGCCTGGCGTGCCTCGTGTCCGTCCAAGGTGCTCAGGATTCTCAAGGGCCCTTTGTGAGCTCGTCGTTCTCTCTGTCGGAAACGAACTTCCCTTCCCGCACTTCGTTGATTGCTTTCCGAAGCTTCATGATGGGTGTTGCATGTTGCTTGTCCGTCCAGCAGCACTTCCCTGTTTCAGGGTCCAATGTTCCACCAACCCCGAAGAACCAAGTCCTACAACGGTCTGGCCAGTGCAATGTCTCTGGTTTGACCCCTTTAGCAATTAGGTCCAGCTCAGCCTTGTCCCACAATGTCCGGGCTTTGAGGTAGCCACGTGACCCCATGCGATGGTAATGCTCCTTCTTTGCAGCATTTATCTTGTTAGTCGCTGACATCTTCTTACTCCTCTCCGATGTCTTGTTGGCCACAAATGCGGGCAAGTGATCTCTTATCTTCTCAAATCAGCCAATGAATTCTGGAGTCTTGTCTTGGTCGACATACGTTGTTTTAACTCATTCTTCCACCTCCTGAATAGATCTGCCATCTTCTTGAGAGCATAGGACTTGATCAATGGCTCTATAACTGGATTCTCCGGATCCTCCTCTTCCGGTAGGGTGAAATTTACCTTCAGTGCTTTCCAAAGATCTTCTTTCTGTCTATCTTCGACAAAAGAAACTTGAAGAAGCTCTTCCTTCTTAGGCTCATTCCATAGCTCGATGCTGATCGGGATCATGTCCCTAACAAGAACCCCGCAATGAGCAGAAAATGCTTCCTTGGTCCGGAGGGGTTTAATCGGTTGGCCATCGCGCGTGATTTCTGTGATCGTGAACCATTCATCCTGGCGCAAATTTTTCTTCGTGCCTCGTTTCTTTACTGAAGTATTGCTTGATCCGGAGGGCTATATAAAAGAAGAAAAAAGAGTTAATATATGTACATACCAAAACAATTAATGCACAACTAGCTAGTCAGTACATGCTTAATTAATATATATACACACACACACATACATACCTCGCCGGCCTTTCCAACAACTGATCCCAACTCCGTTCGGTCACCGGAGCCTTCATCACGGTCGCTGGAGCCACCATCACGATCATGACCCTCCTCCATTGTTTGATCAACGCAGCCTGCTTCCTCGCCTTGCAGACCTTCTTTGATGTCACTGAGAAACGACAAGACTACATCACCTCCGTCGCGGATTATGTCCCCCAATATCTCTTCTTAATCAAAGTCTCTTTGATGATCCATAGTTTCTCCAAATATTACAACATGGCAATTAATATACAAACATGAGAGATGGATATATTAACGACGACATATACATAGATAAAAATGTTATCGGGGAGGGGGTATATATATCGACCCCCCCTCTTGTCGAAGTTATCGGAGAGGGGGTATATTGACCGCCTCTCTCTCATGATTGTCTGACGTTTCTGTAGTGTCAAAGGATTCAAACAAAACCATTTCTTCATCATTAGGCGAAAGTAACAGGTGCATGATTGTACGAAGCTCTCCAAACTTGTTTTGGAACGGAGTCCCAGATAGGATAATTCGCTTTTGATACAAAGTATAGGAAGAGCCTTCCGAATATCGCTATTTGGAAGGCCTTTGCTGAAATTCGTACCAAAAGGCGGATCATCCTATCCGGGACTCCATTCAAAAACAACTTTGGAGAAATTCGTACCATCATGCCCTGGTTACTTCCGGCTAATGATGAAGCCATGGATTTCTACAATACTTTGACACTAGGCCACCTCTCGACCCCTCGGCGATCCTCGACCCCTCGACCCTAGCTAGTTGATGACCCTCGACCGCTCGGTGATCCACAACCCTCTACCCTAGTTCCCAACCGTTGACCCCCTCATGTCACGTTTGTCTAGGGTCAAAGGATTCAACAAAACCATGTCTTCATCATCAGGCGAAAGTAACAGGCGCATGATGGTACGAAGCTCTCCAAAGTTGTTTTGGAACGGAGTCCCAGATAGGACAATTTGCTTTTTGGTACAAAGTACAGAAAAAGCCTTCCGAATATCGCTATTTGGAAGGCATTTTCTAAAATTCGTACCAAAAGGCAGATCATCCTATCTAGGACTCCATTCCAAAACAACTTTGGAGAAATCCGTCCCATCATGCCCCGGTTACTTCCGGCTAATGATGAAGTCATGGATTTCTTCAATACTTTGACACTAGGCCACCCTCTCGGCCCCTTGGTGATCCTCGACCCCTCGACCCCTCGACGATCCTCGACTCTCGACCCTCGACCCTCGACCCCTCGACGAGCCTCCACCCTCTACCCTAGCTCACGACCCTCGACCGCTCGGCTATCCACGACCCTCTACCCTAGTTCTTGACCCTCGACCCCATCATGTCACATTTGTCTAGTGTCAAAGGATTCAACAAAACCATGTCTTCATCATTAGGTGAAAGTAATAGGCGCATGATGGTACGAAGCTCTCCAAAGTTATTTTGGAACGGAATCCCAAATAGGATAATTCACTTTTTGGTACAAAGTACAGCAAGAGCCTTCCGAATATCACTATTTGGAAGCCTTGTGCTAAAGTTTGTACCAAATGGCGGATTATCCTATCCGGGACTCCGTTCCAGAATAACTTTGGAGAACTCCGTACCATCATGCCCCGGTTACTTCTGGCTAATGATGAAGCCATGGATTTCTTCAATACTTTGACACTAGGCAACCTCTCAACCCCTCGGCGATCCTCGACCCTTGAACCCTCGACCCCTCGACGACCCTCGACCCTCGACCCTCGAACCCTTGGCGACCCTCGACCCCTCGATGACCCTCGAACCCTCGTCCTCTCAACGACCCTCGAACCCTAGAACCCTCGAACCCTCGACCCTCAAACCCTTGACCCTCGACTGGCCTCGACGACCCTCGACCCCTCTGTGACCCTCGTGGCCCTATAGCCTAGTTTCCGACCCTCGACCCCTCAGCGATCCTCGACACCCTCGTTCCCGATAGAAAGAAGAAGAAGAAGAAGAAGAAGAAGAAGAAATAGAGGAGGAGAAGAAGAAAAAATAGAAGAAAAAAAAGAGGAGAAGAAGAAGGAATAGAGGAGAAGAAGAAAAATAGAAAAAGAGAAGAAGAAGAAGGAATAGAGGAGAAGAAGAAAAATAGAAATTCTATTTTTCTTCTTCTCCTCTATTCCTTCTTCTTCTCCTCTTTTTTTCCTTCTTCTTCCTCTTCTTATTTTGTCTCTCCTCTTCTTCCTCTCTTCTTCTTCTTCTTCTTCTTCTTCTTCTCTTCTTCTTCTCCTTCTTCATCTTCTTATTTTCCTTTTCCTCTCCTTCTTTATCTTCCTTCTTCCTCTTTTCCATACATATAAAAATTACATACACGCATACAAAAAATACATCTAAAAACTACATATATCTAAAAAATACATACATACATACATATATGAACATATAAAAACATCTAAAAATACATACATACATATGAAAATACATACATATATGAAAAAGCATATATATAAAAAAACACAACGAGGCGGCGGCGGCGGGGGCATGGGCGGAGCGGTGCTCACAGAGGGAGGCGTCGGGGCAGGGGGCGCACGGCGGGGCCGAGGGCGTCGGCGGCGGGCAGGGATGCGTCGTGGCGAGCAGGGCCGCGTAAGGGCAGAGGTCGGCGACGAGGACGACACGCGGCACAGGCAAGGGCGGGGGCGAGGGCGTCAGCCGCGGCGAGGGCACGCTGGCGACGAGGACGGCGGGCTCGAGGTCGGCGTCGAGGTGGCGAGGTCGGGGCAGCGGTGGCGCGCGGCGACGGCGTCAGA
>NC_041393.1:103666381-103673586 GCF_002162155.2 Triticum dicoccoides
CAGAGGGCGGCGGCGGCAGCGGGAGAACGAGGAACTGAAACGAAAATTTGACAAGTGTTGTTTATATAGACGAAGCATTGGTCCCGGTTGGTGGCTAGAACCGGGACAAATGCCCCCCTTTAGTCCCGGTTGGTGCCAGCCACCGGGACCAAAGGTCTCTTTTCAGCAGCCCAAAGGGCGGGAAGCAGAGGCTTTTTGTCCCGGCCAACCGGGACTAAAGGGGGGCATTGGTCCCGGTTGGTGCCACCAACCAGTACCAATGCCCTCCTTTGGTACCGGTTGGTGCCACCAACCGGGACCAAAGGCCTCGTGCTGCTCGTGGCCAAAACTTTAGTCCCACCTCGCTAGTTGAGAGGGGCGGGCAGTGGTTTATAAGCCCCACTGTCGCACCCCTCTCAAGCTCCTCTCTATTGCAGGCTTACGGGCCTAATTGTCACTGTTATGCCTGATGGGCTTACTGGGCCTTCTGCGGGCCTAAATTCTGGCCATGGTAGGGTTTCTAGTCGTATTCAGGCTGTAGTGGCCGAGTAGGTGGCATTTTTTATTTTTCCCAGTTTTTTTTCTTCTGTTTTTTGCATTATTTATTTTCTTTTGTTTTTTGCTTTATGTTTTAGTTCCTTTTGCTTCTAGGTAATAAAAAATATAAAATTTCTGTTAGTGCCATTTGTTTTCCAATTTGAATAGTTTAAATTTGAATTTGTTGAAATTTGTGTGAATCAGTAGTTTTTGAATAACTTTACTATAAACATAGATTTTTGAGTGATTCTTTTTCCTACTATTTAATATTACTATGTTTTATCATTATATTCAAAAACATACTTTTTTATTTTAGTTTCTAACACAAAAATTCTTTACGATAATTCTTTTTGCTATTAAAGTTTCTAACAAAAAAAATTCTTTATGAAAATACTTTTTGCTTTTAATGTTTTGAACAGAAAATACTTTGATCATAACAGAATAGTTTAATTGATTATTTTTAGTTCATTATTTTTGCTATTAGTTCATTCTTTTTGCTTTTAGTTCATTCTTTTTGCTATTAGTTCATTCGTTTTGCTATTAGTTCATTATTTGAGATAAATGACCCTTAAATTGAAAAGTACTGCAAATGAACTTTGAAAAGGTTGAAAGTTGGCATGGTATCATCATTTCACCCACATAGTATGTGATAAAAAGTCGAGAGGGTTACGGCAAAAACTGGATGCACTTCATGTGCAAAATGGACAATCTCTTTCGAAGTATCAGGGTTTCGGACGGAAACTCATCTGTTACAAAGGGATTCCATTTTTTTAACTTATTTGAACTCTAGACTTTTTGTGTGTTCAAAATGCACCATTCAAAGCCACATCATCAATTTTCAACCCTGTCTGACTTCATTTGGTATTTTTCATGCACGTACTGATTTTTTTGAGCTAAATGACCCTTAAATTGAAAAGCACTACAAATGAACTCTGAAAAGGTTGAAAGTTGGCATTGTATCATAATTTCACCCACATAGCATGTGCTAAAAGGTTGACAGGGTTACGACAAAAACTGGATACAAAACAGACAATCTCTTTGGAAGTTTCAGGGTTTCAGACGAAAACTCCTCTGTTACATAGGGATTTCATTTGTTCAAATGTAACTGCAGTGATATTCTACATCAAAGGCATCATCATAATAGTTGTTGATAGAAAGTCTTCACTTTTTCTTCGCTTGTGTTCTTTGCTTATTGCGCCGTAACCATGGACTCATCGTTTAACAGGATGCTTGGTTCAGACTTGACTTTGAAGGGAGGAATTTCATGAAACTTTTCATAAATCTTCTAACACATCTGTCTTGCCCTCCAATCCGACGATGTCTCTTTTTACTGAAAGAACTATGTGGCACTTTGGCTCATCGTATGATGTATCCGCTTCCTTATCTTCTCTTTTTGTTGGTTTGGTAGACATGTCCTTCACATAGAAAACCTGTGCCACATCATTGGCTAGGACGAATGGCTCGTGTGTGTACCCCAAATTGTTCAGATCCACTGATGTCATTCCGTACTATGGGTCTATCTGAAATACGCCTTCAATGTGGATGCCATGGGGTTTTCTGTTTAAATCGTTTTTGTTTTATTTAAATTATTTTGTTGACCCAACTTTGACGAGTGATAACTTTTAAACTATAGGACATTTTTAGTTGATTGTTTTTGCTAATTTTTTATGAAATTCTTTATTTGTTGATTTAATTTGGGATATATTTCACCTGTTTGGAATTTATGGACAAAATATTTGACTTTATGTGTTATTTATGAAAGCAATTTTAAATTATTTCTAGAAGGAATTAATACATGACGTGAAGACTAGGAGTTGTGTTGCACTTCACTTGAGCAAAGCAAGCTACCACCTCCATTTGCTTGATGGCATTATAGGCCATGGGTTAAAATTTGTAATTTCTTCATTTTATGGTACTAACTAAATTAAGTTTTAGATTTCTTTTGTGCTAGAATGTTTGCCATGCCAGTGTCATTTGTTTAGATAGTAGTTGGCCAACAACATTCACTAGTTTTTAAGTTGAGGTTGAAGCTTAGTTGATTGATGAGAACATGTTAGTTGAGAGTAGTAATATGAGTAGAAATGCCGGATAATTCTAGTAGTAGAAGACACCACATTCTTTTCTTGCCTTCATGTAGACATGATCATCTTGGATGAGACAAACTCTAGTTTTAGAAATGATCATATTCGGGAAATATGGTAGAAATAAAAAGTTATTATAAATTGACCAGAATGTTTATTTGTAATAAATTGAATTCCTAATTTAACCCTTCATCGTTGGTCTGTTCATAGTGCCACGACATTGATCCTTTCCTAGTACAACCACACTTGCCTTAGTGGGAAGGGCCTAGGTCAGTTATAGTTATGTCTTTTTCGTGTGTCACCAAACACTAGTAGATAAAACCCCACTCGTCCCGGTTCGTGAGGGTCATTTGTCCCAATTCCCAAACCAGGACTAAAGGGTTGTTACTAAAGCCCTGTCCCTTTAGTCCCGGTTCGCCCAGGAACCGTGACAGATGGGGTTCCACGTGGCCGCTGCTGCTTGCCCAGGCAGGGGGGCCTTTTGTCCTGGTTGGTGCCACCAACCGGGACCAAAAGGCTTCCACGCGTTGATGACCCACAAGTGTAGGGGATCTATCGTAGTCCTTTCAATAATTAAGAGTGTCGAACCCAACAAGGAGCAGAAGGAAATGACAAGCAGTTGGTATTCTCTGCAAGCACTGAAATTGTAGGTAACAAATAGTTTTGTGATAAGATAATTTGTAACGGGTAACAAGCAATAAAAGTAAATAAGGTGCAGCAAGGTGGCCCAATCCTTTTTGTAGCAAAGGAAAAGCCTGGACAAGTTCTTATAATGAGAAAAGTGCTCCTGAGGACACATGGGAATTATCGTCAAGCTAGTTTCATCACGTTCATATGATTCGCGTTCGTTACTTTGATAGTTTGATATGTGGGTGGACCAGTGCTTGGGTACTGCCCTTTCTTGCACAAGCATCCCACTTATGATTAACCCTTATTGCAAGCATCCGCAACTACAAAAGAAGTATTACGGTAAACCTAACCATAGCATGAAACAAGTGGATCCAAATCAACACCTTACGAAGCAACTTATAAACTAGGGTTTAAGCTTCTGTCACTCTAGCAACCCATCATCTACTTATTACTTCCCAATGCCTTCCTCTAGGCCCAAATAATGGTGAAGTGTCATGTAGTCTACGTTCACATAACACCACTAGAGGAGAGACAACATACATCTCATCAAAATATCGAATGAATACCAAATTCACATGACTACTAATAGCAAGACTTCACCCATGTCCTCAGGAACAAACGTAACTACTCACATAGCATATCCATATTCATAATCAGAGGAGTATTAATATGCATCAACTACAAGGAGTAATCAACACTACTAGCAATCCCACAGGTACCAATATGAGGTTTTGGTACAAAGATTGGATACAAGAGATGAACTAGGGTTTGAGAGTAGATGGTGCTGGCGAAGATGTTGATGGAGATTGACCCCCTCCCGATGAGAGGATCGTTGGTGATGACGGTGGTGATGATTTCCCCCTCCCGGAGGGAAGTTTCCCCGGCAGAACAGCTCCGCCAGAGCCCTAGATTGGTTCCGCCTCGTGGCGGCGGAGTTTCGTCCCGTAAGCTTGCTTATGATTTTTTTCCAGGGTAAAACTCTTCATATAGTAGAAGATGGGCACCGGAGGGCTGCTAGGGGCCCATAAGGCAGGGGGCGCCCTGTAAGGGTGGGCGCCCCCCCACCCTCGTGTACGGTGGGTGGCCCCCCTCAGGTATTTCTTCCGCTGAATAATTCTTATTAATTCCAAAAATGACTTTCCTGGAGTTTCAGGACTTTTGGAGCTGTGCAGAATAGGTCTCCAATATTTGCTCCTTTTCTAGCCCAGAATCCCAGCTACGGGCATTCTCCCTGTTCATGTTAAACCTTGTAAAATAAGAGAGAATAGCCATAAGTATTGTGACATAACGTGTAATAATAGCCCATAATGCAATACATATCGATATAATAGCATGATGCAAAATGGACGTATCAACTCCCCCAAGCTTAGGCCTCACTTGTCCTCAAGTGGAAGCCGATATCAGAAAATATGTCCACATGTTTAGAGATAGTGGTGTCGATAAAAATAAAATATGGAGATGAGGGCATCAAGATAATTCTTATAACCGCAATATATTCTGATCACAACCTGAACTATTCTGATCACGGGATCAGAATAATATTCTGATCACAACCTGAACTTCCCGTATAAAGCACCTGAACTTCCCTGTGTACGAACCCGACCTTCGAGCTATCTTCGCAACCGTGGCTTCCCGCGCGAATTATTCCAGTCGGTAGTGTTGTATGTGATGTAACTGTAATCCAGATACTCATACCTGCATCTAAATGCTCGTTTTGATTCATAATTTTGCATTTTGGCGGATTCTCTCTCGGGGCGGATGAACTCATGTCTGTTTATAAGTTTAATGCATTCACTAGGTGTTCTGGAAGCTCCAACATGATGGTAATTTGGTTTAAGTACGAGTTTCATGGGCAATTTGTCGTTAATTTCAACAGATTTGATTTCGGGTTCTGTGTTCTTCCTCCGCGGGAGTGATTTCCGCGGCTTCTGTCGATTTGTTGTTTTTCTGTGAATATAGAGTGCGGATTTGATTGCAGTAGTTAGATTCTATCGTTCATGCGCTGTTATTTGATCATCGAGGCGAATACACCCCTAAAATCGGGCGATTTGGATCTCCTGTCCGCCCGTGTTGGTTCCGGTTCTTTGATGAGACAGCTTGATGGCTTTGTCGTTTTGATGTTAGGGCGTAGTAGGATATCGTTCTAGGTCGCGGACTAAGAAGGTGGAGTCACCCAAGTGATGAAATCTGAAAAGCAAATTCGATAATGCGTTTTTTCCAGTGATTCTACTGTCTGTGTTACAGAGTTGGACTTCTGCACCTTTTGTGCTTGAACTTCCCTTGTTTTAATGCATGTTTTTGGGGTGATGCTGCAATACGATCTGTTCGGTTGGTGTTGTTATATAAATCTTTGTGTATGTTTTTTTGTTTTTCAGAGTACTCATATACGTAAATGTGGAGCTGGTCCATAGATACACAAATCATTCTTTCTATATTTATTCTATCTTCGGGACTAGCTTTTTGGATCATCCACATTCTGTGGGAGTAATTGGACTTCTATGGTACCAGTGATTGAACTTCCTGATTTCCACATTGCAAGGTGGTGCAACATCGCGCTATATTTTTCCTTTTTTTTTGTAATTTTCAATTTTCTAATTTGGGTTTTAGTTTGTTCCGTGGCAACTATGGGATTATTCCCAAATATGCGTGCATACCTTACTTATTTTTTTTGTAACATGTTTGCATACTTCAAACAGTGGTAGAACTTCAGTTTGTGTTTAACGTGAACTTACAAGATTTTTGCTTCTGTGTAATTTGTCTTTCTACATGTTCATTTGATGTTTTTTCAAAATGCCGAACTTCTGTGTTTTTACAACTTGAACTTACCTTTATTAAGAACATTTGATTAGTTAACTTACACCTTGTGCATTTTGTTTCTTCGACACTAAACATTATTATTCCTCAGGTGCTTCTTTCTTAGTTTTTTATGTCACAACAAAAAATTTCTTGGATGCAGGTTCATCTTTTTGACATTGATATTCCAGGACAGATTACATTCCAGAAATAAAAAACGCTTAGTAGATTACTTTTCTGTAATTTGTTGTAATTAGTGTGGAGCTGGACCACATGCACTATCTTCAGTAGGATCTGGACTTCTTTTTTATTAATGGTTGAACTTCTGGTTTTGGAGATTGCACTCCACATTGGAAGGCGAAGGTGCATGATGCTCTATATTTTCTTTGTTTGGTTTTCTTTGTAATCTTGATTCTCCAGATGTTTTTTTTAGAATTTTGTCTTGTGAGCAATCATGGGATTAGCCCAGGTATGGAACGAGCCGGAGCAGGCGACGACGCAGCATGCCGCGTCGTCGCATGCGGAGGCGAGTCCGTCACATCCGTGACCCCACTATCTATCTTAGGGATTTTAGGGTTTACGGTGCGTGCGGTGGAGGTGGAAACATAATAACCGCATTCCGTCCTGTCAAATCCTAGCGCGCAGCAATGCGGTAGCGCGAGGCCGAGCAGGGGGGGGGTCGGGACCCCCTCCCCTCCCCATGCGAGGCCGAGACAGGAACGAGCCGGAGCAGCCAACGACGCGGCATGCCGCGTCGTCGCATGCGGAGGCGAGTCCATCACATCAGTGACCCCACTAACTATCTTAGGGTTTTTAGGGTTTAGGGTGCGTGCGGTGGGGGTGGAAACAGAATAACCGCATTGCATCCTGTCAAATCCTAGCGTGCAACAATGCGGTAGCGCGAGGCCGAGTAGGGGGAGGGGGGGTCGGGACCGCCCTCCCCTCCCCCTGCAATGCCGAGATAGGAACGAGCCGGAGCAGGTGACGACGTGACATGCTGCGTCGTCGCATGCGGAGGCGAGCCCGTCACATCCGTGACGCCACTATCTATCTTAGGGTTTTGAGGGTTTAGGGTGCCTGCGATGGGGATGGAAACAGAATAACCACATTGCGTCCTATCAAATCCTAGCGCACAGCAATGCGGTAGCGTGAGGCCGAGCAGGGGGGAGGGGGAGGGACCCCCCC
>NC_041393.1:103673889-103682586 GCF_002162155.2 Triticum dicoccoides
TGTCAAATCCTAGCGCACAGCAATGCGGTAGCGCGAGGCCGAGCAGGGGGGAGGGAGGGTCAGGACCCCCCTCCCCTCCCCCTGCGAGGCCGAGACAGGAACGAGCCGTAGCAGGCGACGACGCGGTGTGCCACGTCGTCACATGCGGAGGCGAGTCCGTCACATCCGTGACCCCACTATCTATCTTAGGGGTTTTAGGGTTTAGGGTGCATGCGGTGGGGGTGGAAACAGAATAACCGCATTGCGTCCTATCAAATCCCAGCGCGCAGCAATGCGGTAGCGCGAGGCCGAGCAGGGGGGGAGGGGCGGGACCCCCTGTCGGTGTCAAAACCGGCGGATCTCGGGTAGGGGGTCCCGAACTGTGCGTCTAGGCGGATGGTAACAGGAGACAAGGGAATCGATGTTTTTAACGAGGTTCGGGCCCTCTAGATGGAGGTAAAACCCTACTCCTGCTTGATTGATATTGATGATATGGGTAGTACAAGAGTAGATCTACCACGAGATAAAGGAGGCTAAACCCTAGAAGCTAGCCTATGGTATGATTGTTGTTCGTCATATGGACTAAAACCCTCCGATTTATATAGACACCGGAGAGGGCTAGGGTTACACAGAGTCGGTTACAATGGTAGGAGATCTACATATCCGTATTGCCAAGCTTGCCTTCCACACCAAGGAAAGTCCCATCCGGACACGGGACGAAGTCTTCAATCTTGTATCTTCATAGTCTTGGAGTCCGGCCAATGATGGTAGTTCAGCTATCCGGACACCCCCTAGTCCAGGACTCCCTCAGTAGCCCTTGAACCAGGCTTCAATGACGACGAGTTCGGCGCGCATATTGTCTTCGGCATTGCAAGGCGGGTTCCTCCTCCGAATAATTTCATAGAAGATTGTGAACACCAGGATAGTGTCCAGCTCTGCAAAATAAATTCCACATGCCACCGTAGAGAGAATAATATTTACACAACTTCAATCTGCTGACGTACTTCATGGCGTGACGTCACCCATGGCCAAGCCTTTACTCGAATCGTTTTTGTCATACCACCTCAGCGTGTTTAGCGAAGCGGTTTCCTTGGCACGTCTTGTCGAAGCAGAGATCGTGTTCCCCTTATTCCGGGATTCCCATCAAGACGGACGTGGGTAACCCAGCCGCGCCATTGATTGCGGCGCTTGGGAGATAAGCGAGTTTTACCAGGCTGGTGGGGACGCATAGTTTCGTCCTCCCATATATAAGGGGATAAGGATCCACCTTTTTACCTACGCCTTCTTCCTCCTTTGCTTATCCATCTCCCCGCACTCGAGCTCCATTGACCAAGTCCGCACATCTCACCTCAACCTTCTCCAACCATGTACGGAGCGGGAGGCAAGTCGATGGCCTCCTCCGTTACGGAGGGGCACATCAAGAAGCTGCGCAGCGCTGAATATTTGTCCAGCGACATCGCGCGCACCGGCTCCCCGACGAGGGGCTGCTCATCCCCACCCCCGGGCCCCATGAGAGGGTGGTATTCCTTCCCCATTTCCTCTGCGGACTGGGCTTCCCACTCCACCCCTTTGTCCGGGGGATCATGTTCTACTACGGCCTGGATTTCCATGATCTGCCCCCGAATTTCATCCTCAACATCTCGGCATTTATCGTCGTGTGCGAGCCCTTCCTCTGCATCCAGCCCCACTTCGGCTTGTGGCTCAAGACCTTTAATGTCAAGCCGAAGGTTGTGAAGGGCAGCCAAGCGGAGTGCGGAGGCGCCATGGTGGGCAAGATGCCCAACGTCACTTGGCTCGAGGGCACCTTCATGGAAACCATCAGTGGCAATCGGGGTGGTTCTACATCACCGAGCCGCGTGACCCTAAATGGGCAGCGGTCCCCGAATTCGGATCTGGCATCCCCATGCGGGTCACTTCCTGGAAAGAGAAGGGCCTGCTGTGGGGTAGTTCGGAAGAGCTGACCGGACTCCAATCCTGTCTCCAAACCCAGGTGAACAAGAAGCTCAAGCTTGTCAACATGATCCAGGTCATGCTCATCCGCCGGATTCTCCCCTGCCAACAGCGGGACTTCAATTTGTGGGAGTTTGATCCGGCACAGCACCGGACCTTGAGCGGGCTCTTCGACACTACGTACGAAGATGCCTGGAAGGTGTTGTTCAAGGGCGCCGAGGCTCCCGCATCCGCTACCAAAGATCGCGGATTCAGCTCGCAGCATCCAGCTGGCGAGGTAAGCCATGTTATCCTTTATAGGACACTCGCTTTTCATAGTTTGACTCTATGTGGGATCTAAACTCCCAATACCTTTAACAGGCCTGGCAAGAGACATCCGGACAGGTTAACTGTCCGGCTCCCCTTTCAGAAGACCCAGCGGATACCCGTTTTGACAGGGCTGCTGGTCCCGGCGCCTTACGTGGTGCCGGAGAAGAAGGCCAAGAAGAAGGCCACGGGAACCCAGAGGAGTTCCCGGCGCCAGGTGTTATTGGATTCGTCGTCTGATGACTCCGAGGCGGACTCCTCCCACGAGGACGAGAAGGAGAAGAAAGAGTCCTCTCCCCCAGCGGGGGGAGAGAAGAAGAGGAAGGCCTCCCCAATGAGGGAGGCCGAAGCGTCCAAGACGGGAAGGACCCTTCCCCCGGACTGTTCCGCCAACGCTGGCGATGGCGACGAGGAGTGGCCCTCAAGGGCCAAGCCCCTGGCGAGATCGTAAGTATCCGGACTCCTGAATAACTCATAATTTTTCTTTTTGTCGCATGGTGTCTTTCTAATGCTGCATACAACCCTGTAGTCCGCCCAGGGACGATCTTCCCGCTTCGTCGAGCGGGTCCTTGGGCACGTCGGATGTGGATAGCACTTCCCTTCCGACCGCCTCCACCCCCCGCGATGTTGACGACGCCGAGGTGGGATCCCGGGAAGGGACCCACCAGGAGGGGGAGGCCCCAGAGGTGCCGCAGGGCAACCTCCCGGACTTTGGACCGGACTCCGCACCGGAACCTGCAGTGGTTCTGGAGTCCGGTGGGCGGCTCCTTCGTAAGAAGGGCAAGACTATGACACTGGCGGCCTCCGTCCAACCGGAGGCGCCGGATAACTTGCTGGAGGCGCTCAATGGCGCTTCCATCGAAGAGGAACACTGCACTGTCATGAGTGCGGTGATTCAGAAGGTTCAGCTCGCCAAAGGCAGGCTGAACCGAAGCCTGCAGCAGCCTTCTAACAGACTTTGAGGTAAGAATTAATATATGTAAAATAGTACCGCATAGACAGTAGCCCTTGATGCTCGGTTCGGTGTTCGGAAAGAAAAGCCGGACTGAGGATCTAAAAAGATATACGCAGGAGTCTTAACAAAAATATGTCAATATGGGAATGCAGGCTGCGCTGCTGACCTCTGCCGCACTGACTGCAGAGGTCAATGCCTTGAAGCAGGGCCTCGAGCGGTCCGAGAGCGAGCTCGGCCGTGCCAAGAAGCAGCTCGAGGACAAGGAAGGTCAGTAACACCTTATGAAAGTTGTACCTTACAGAAAAGGATTTGGTTGCAAGAGGAATAACAAGGATAACGTGGGTACTCCAGGGGCTACGAACGAGGTGGCAACCCTGAAGGAGGCGGTGTCCGCGGCCGAACGCAATGTGGCCGCGGAACGAGCCGAGCAAGAGAAGAAGGAGGCACAGGTGGCAGAGGTACAGCAAGAGCTCCAGGCTCTCGTGGAAAAACACGAGAGTTTGGGGCGTGACTCGAAGACTCGAGAGTCTGAGCTTGCGTCGGCTCTTGAGAGTGCCA
Organism: Triticum dicoccoides; assembly: GCF_002162155.2. Taxonomy (NCBI): domain Eukaryota; kingdom Viridiplantae; phylum Streptophyta; class Magnoliopsida; order Poales; family Poaceae; genus Triticum; species Triticum dicoccoides. The sequence continues at coordinate 103,677,638 of NC_041393.1, forward strand.
AAGCCGCTAAGGCCGAATCCCACAAGGCCCTCCAGGAAATCAAGGCATTGAAGAAAATAGCGGTGGGTAAGGCATTCTTCACGCAAAGCAAGCATGTAAAAGTGAATTACCTGTTACTTACCCGAATTCGGAGATCTCCAGGAGCGTTCGCAGATCTGCCCCGTAGCGTGTCCGATGCTGCCGCTTTCTACAGAGCCGAGGAGGGGAGCTCGACGGAGGTGTTCTTGTCTCAGTATGCTGAGGCCGGACATCCGGTGCCCCTTAGCGACCAGCTGAAGCAGCTGGTCGAGCTCCACAAGGTGGCCGAACAGGCCATGAAGGGCCTCATAGTTCGGCTATGGCCCAAAGAGGCCATGCCTAGGAGCTACTTCGGCCTGGTGCGGCGGCTGGTGGATGCTTGTCCATGGGTTGAAGTCATCAAGCACTCCGCCTGCATTGAAGGTTCCCGCCGGGCCCTTGCCCGTGCTAAGGTGCACTGGGGCAGGATAGATGCTGAGAAGCTTGTGACGGACGCGCCACCGCCGAGCAAGGAGCATCGCACACCCGAGATGTATTATAAGGGTGTCCTGAAGGGTGCCCGCATTATTGCGGCTGAGTGCTCCAAAGATGTAATATTTGAGTAGACTCGCATTTTGTTATCCTGTGCGCTGAAAACTTTTTTCATATGCGCTAAGCAACGCTTGTTAATTTAAAATATTACCTTCTGTGTGGCCGTTTATCAAATCTGAGAGATGGCAAGTCGTCGGCTTCAGCCCCCATGCCACGAGTGGTGGGGTGTTCGGGATAAACTTGAGCGCTCTTGTTCCCATTTTTGGGTCCATCTAGGGAGGCGCTCAACACAACGAACGAGGCAACCGTACTTATAATGCTTGAACACTCTCACTTAGCCATAGAATTCTATAATTTTAAATTTCGGCGAAGCCCCTAGAGTTCGGAAGGCCGAATTCGGGGCGCTATCCACGCCTCGGACGGACAAAGCCGGTTCCTCGCTCTAAGCGGCATAAGTCTTTAGGGACTCGAAAAAACCTCTCAAACAGCGACCGGCTCTCGCCTCATCATGACGGTCAGTTTTAGCTTTCTCCACTGAGGTGCTCACCCAGCTCAACTGGGGCACAATCGCAGTGGTTCTCCCAGCGCTACCTTAGCCGATATAATCGAACGTAAGGTACCAAAACATGGGAGCCGGGCAAACCCAACTATTGACCCAAGACATGATTCGGAGCCGATGCATATAATGCTATAAGTTCGGGGTGCCACACTTGGGAAAGTGTTCGGACTTATCACACCATATTATGGGGAACTTAAGCCCCTGGTGTGTTTAGCCGTACCAAAGTGCACAGATGCAACATGTCATAGATGAACATATGTATAAGAAAGGAATGCAGTTATAGGCTAAAAAGCGAAGCATTGTTTTATTCAAAAAGTACTGCCATGAATGCAGAATGATACAAATAGTGCGATAAGCAAAGGATTGAACTATTTAGCATGTTCCCCTCCAGGGGTAGGCTGCGGAATAGTGTATAAAACAGGTATAATGCTCGTAATGGAGACCACCTGGATACTCGGCGTGGCCTTTCTTCTTCCCTGGCTGTTGCATCGTGAGTTCGGCCGGTCTACTGCCGGACAGGGCCTCTGGTAAACGGAGTCCCGAGGATAAGAAAAAAGAAAAAGGATGACATACTTGGGAGCCCCTGGTGTGGTTGAGCCGCACTCTGGGCCTGCCGTGGTAGTGCCCCTCCCCCTTTGCCCATGGTATTTCCAGAGCGTAGTGATGTACGCGGAGTACTAGTTTTGCAATTTTGCAAGGGCTGGGGTTGGGGTCGCAATGCTACGGTGCTCAGAACGTGCCAGGTGGTCTTGTTGTAGGTTACTCCGGGCGCGCTTGGCGGTGTCTGGTCGCTTAACGGCCGGACTCGAGAATTGCCTTAAGAGGCTGCTCTGCACTTCTGCCGCGAGAGCCGCTGTATGCTCCTCCGTTCGAAGAGAGCGTTCAGTGTTTCTGTTGACCGTGATGACTCCTCGAGGGCCTGGCATCTTGAGCTTGAGGTATGCGTAGTGCGGCACCGCGTTGAATTTTGCAAACGCGGTTCGTCCGAGCAGTGCATGATAGCCGCTGCGGAACAGAACTATGTCGAAGATTAACTCCTCGCTTTGGAAGTTATCCGGGGATCTGAAGACCACTTCCAGTGTCACCGAGCCTGTACAATTGGCCTCTACACCTGGTATGACGCCTTTGAAGGTCGTCTTTGTGGGTTTAATCCTTGAGGGGTCTATGCTCATCTTGCGCACTGTATCCTGGTAAAGCAGGTTCAGGCTGCTGCCGCCGTCCATCAGGACTCTAGTGAGGTGAAATCCGTTGACGATTGGGTCTGGAACCAATGCTGCGAACCCGCCATGGCGGATGCTGGTGGGGTGGCCCTTCGATCAAAAGTGATCGGGCAGGAGGACCATGGATTGAACTTTGGGGCGACTGGCTCCATCGTGGGGCGCCCACGCGATCCGTAGATCGATCTTGATTGTCTTGCCTTATCCTCCAATATGTCTCGCATGTCTGGCGCATTCCCTCGTGGCTTTGTGCTTTTCGAGCGATGCCGGGTATGGCTTAAGTGGAAGGCCTAGAGGCCTCTCTGTCGCGGCCACAAGGTGGCCGGTCGGTCGTATTGTGCGCTGGTGATGTAGGTTTATATGCCTCCTCCTCTAATCGGGGGAGCAGCTTTCGTTTGGGGTAGCTTTTGGAGGGGCGTTTGAGTTCGTACTCTTCGGCCGCGAGGACTTCAGTCCATGTGTCGGCTAGCAAATCTTGGTCATCTCTAAGCTGTTGCTGCTTTTTCTCGAGGCTGCTTGTCGTGGCCATAAGCCTGCATTTAAAACGCTCTTGTTCGACGGGATCCTCAGGCATGACGAATTCGTCGTCGTTGAGGCTTGCCTCCTCTCCGGAGGGAGGCATGTAATTATCGTCCTCTACCTCTTTGTCTGCCGCTCTCTCATGAGGGTTGGCTTCTTCATCCTCCTGTGCTGAATCTTGCTGGAGGGGGTTGTCTTCGGCGCTGTCCGGGGTGTTATTGTCTCCGGTGCCGGAATCTCCATTCTTGCTGTGGCGGGATTTAGAGCGGCGCCGCTGACGTCGGCGCTTAGGCTGTTTCTTGGAGGGGTCTTCCTCCGCTGTTTCATCGCCATTCCCATCTTTTGGGATGTCCACCATGTATATGTCGTATGACGAGGTGGCTTTCCAGTGCCCCGTAGGCACTGGCTCTTGATCGTCTCCGGCATCGTTGTCCATACCGTCGATGTCTTCGGAGTCGAAGTCTAGCATGTCGGTTAGGTCATCGACAGTGGCTACAAAGTGGGTGGTGGGTGGGATTTGAATTTCTTCGTCGTCCGCATCCCAACCGTCCTGACCGTAGTCCGGCGAGGGTTCTCCTAATAACGAGAGATACTTTAGCGAATTCAGGATGTCGCCAAAAGGCGAGTGCTGAAAGATGTCCGCAGCGGTGAACTCCATGATCGGCGCCCAATCGTACTCGATTGGTAGGGGCGCGGGAGGTTCGGAGTCCGGCGAGGAGTCCAGCACCTCGGAGTCACGAGCTTCACAAGGGACAGGGTCGGTATTCGGCTCCATCGCCGTACAGGTAGCAGCCCCCGAGGCGGTGTCTATCCACCCATCCTCGATCAGCGCAGTCGGCTCCGAGTTAAGGGTCGGAGCGGACTCTTGTGCGGCCTCCAGGGCACCGTCCGGCAGCAGAGCTAGATCATGCCCATCGTGACAGTGCGGCGCAATCGGCTGTGGCTCGAATCCGTCGAAGATCAAGTCTCCGCGGATGTCGGCTGTGTAGTTCAAACTTCCAAATCTGACCTGATGGCCAGGGGCGTAACTTTCGATCTGCTCCAGATGGCCAAGCGAATTGGCCCGCAGTGCAAAGCCGCTGAATACGAAAATTTTTCCAGGGAGAAAAGTCTCACCCTGGACCATGTTGTTGTTGAAGATCGAAGGAGCCATCGAGCCTATAGGTGACGACACAGAGGAACTCTCAATGAAAGCACCAATGTCGGTGTCAAAACCGGCGGATCTCGGGTAGGGGGTCCCGAACTGTGCGTCTAGGCGGATGGTAACATGAGACAAGGGACACGATGTTTTAACCCAGGTTCGGCCCTCTCGATGGAGGTAAAACCCTACTCCTGCTTGATTGATATTGATGATATGCGTAGTATAAGAGTAGATCTACCACGAGATCAAGGAGGCTAAACCCTAGAAGCTAGCCTATGGTATGATTGTTGTTCGTCCTATGGACTAAAACCCTCCGGTTTATATAGACACTGGAGAGGGCTAGGGTTACACAGAGTCGGTTACAATGGTAGGAGATCTACATATCCGTATTGCCAAGCTTGCCTTCCACGCCAAGGAAAGTCCCATCCGGACACGGGACGAAGTCTTCAATATTGTATCTTCATAGTCTTGGATTCCGGCCAATGATGGTAGTTCGGCTATCCGGATACCCCCTAGTCCAGGACTCCCTCACCCCCTCCCCTCCCCCCTGCGAGGCCGAGACAGGAACGAGCCGGAGCAGGCAACGACGCGGCGTGCCGCGTCGTCTCATGCGGAGGCGAGTCTGTCACATTCGTGATCCCACTATCTATATTATGGTTTTTAGGGTTAGATATGAACTTCATCTATTTTTGTACTTGAACTTCTTCTTTTTATTTCTTTATGGTTTATTTATTCTTATTGCTTTACTTCTTCTATTAGAGTACTTGAACTTCTGTTCTTTATTTTTTGAACTTCTTTTCTCTTGTTTTTTAGGGGCATATTTATGTATGTATGTTTCTTCCTTTAGTAGTGTATTTGCCATCTATTTTTGGTTTTGAGGATATCAGCTGTGCTGTTTTGTGATCTTATCTCATCATAATAGATGCATTCAAATGGTGCATTTATTTTATCTACACATGTATTT
>NC_041393.1:103683069-103710920 GCF_002162155.2 Triticum dicoccoides
GCCAGATCCGTGGAGGCCTGCCTGTTTGCTCTGTTTGCTCTCGTGTCCGCCTCCTACCCCCTTTTTCTGATGGTTTGGTGGGACATTAGGTAGGGTTCTTGGGCGTGTGGTGGTTGGAATGCATTCCCCCGTGGCCAGATTTGTTTGTAATATGCTTGTGTGTGGATTTTCATTTGCCCTTTGTTGATTTTAGCAGTCAGACTTATGTCAGAGAGGTTGTGGTGTGATTGTTGATGCTACATCTGTTGTATCTAATGGCATTAGTGCTGTGGATTTGGAGGTCTAGATTATGTTTGTGACATTGTAGTTAGTTTATGGATACGTTTTTTGTTTTGCTTGCCTATATGTGCTACTGTCATCTATTCATACTTGTTGGTTCTAGTTGTTTGTAGTTGGTTCTAGGGTTTGATTCAGTTTCCTTTTTTGCATTTTGTTGTATGTTATTCTACTTGCTAACTATATGGAATCAATCTTCTGTGTTTACAGGTTGTTCTAGTGTTTGGAGTTGCATTCATCGAGGCGGTTGTGTTGTCATGGCTTCAAAATCTTCTCCGGGTATCTTAATATAGGTGTATCTTGTATTTTAAATAGTAGTATTGTTATATATGTTTGCCCATATCTTCATTTGGTTTTTATGTTGGACTGCTAGTCTTAGTAGTGTGAACTTCTAACAAGGTTTGTGTGTATGCATTTTACACATAGTTTATGTGTGTGCCATTTCATATTTAAAGTGTATATCTTTGTTTTTTGTTTTCTTGTTATCATGTTCATGGTATTAATATTTAGTTTGCCTATGAAATACTATTTGTGGTCATGCTATGTCTTTTTTATGTGCTACTTGCTTGGGTCACGTAGTTGAACTTTTGGTTTTAATTATTGTTTGATTGTAATGAAATTTGGTTGATCTTCTGTTATGCACATTTTGTTTTACTGCTTTGTTATGTATCGTTGAACTTCTGGACATTCATGATATATGTAGTAGCCCCTCTGGTGTAGATTGTTTTTATATTTAGTTTGTAGATTTTTAGTTTGTTTTTTGTGTTTACTGCTTTGTTAGGTATTGTTGAACTTCTGGGTATTGGACATTGTTGTAAAAGTAGAAGTCCCTTTGGTGTAGGATTGCGGATTAGAACTCAGCTGCCTTTTTACTTGCATTTTTTTGTAGTTGGTGATGAGTTGAATAGTTCTGAAAAAAATGCCTGCGAACAAGATGGAGCTTCAGAGGTTAATACTGATGCTCCAGTATCTGATGCGGCTAAATCACCCATTATCCCTTTGACTGTGATTGCCGAGGTTGCTTCGAGCCTTGAGAATTTTTCAAGCCTTGAGGATCTTGCTTCTGTAGCTCTTGCTTCACCTAGTATGTGAAACCCCTTACCTTTTCATTTTAAAGTATTGAGCCATGTTTTTTTAGCTTGTTCATGTCGTTTGTTTTTGTTTTTGTTCCTGACTTTTTTTATTTTTTGCTCTGATTTTTTGTGTTGTTTGCAGATGTGTCCACAGAGAAGAAAGCTTTGAACACCATCAACGATGTTTTATCTGATTTGGGTTTATCAGAAACCCCTGCTGCTGCTGAGGAGGAGGCTCCGTCAGTCAAAGGTTGTGATTCCGTTTAGGATCCTTTGTGCTCTCTTCAGATGTCAGAGACGCAGTCGCAGTCTGTTGATGGCACTGAACCTGTCACGCAAGCCGAGGATGTGCCTCTTCAGCTTCTCCTGGAGGACCAGCGTAAGAGGAAGAAGCAAGAAGATTTTGACAAGAAGAGGGCAGCCTGCCTTGAGAAAGGTTCTGATGTTCCTAGATCTGTTCGTGCGGCTGAGCTCACTATTGAGGAAGACGTGCCGTGTGGTAGTGATGGCACGGTTGTCCCTGTTAAGAAGAAAATCAAGAAGACTGCTGCGAGGAAGCTAGTAGTTGGTGCAGTTACTCCTCGGAAGAGCCCACGTATTTCAAGGCCTGCACAAGTTGTTGAAGATGAAGGGTTAGGCCTTGGTGGTACGCGATGCTGTAGTCCTCGTGTGCTTGCCACTGCTGCGCCTACACCTTCTCCGCTTGGTGCTGGTGCATCTGGTAAGGGGAAGAAATGCGGCATGAAGCGCAAGGTTCCACCTACAAAGGTCAACAAGGGTGTGAAGAAGCGTTCTCGTGTTAATCCAGAGGACAAGGATGATGTTGATTTCAATGCTGATGATGAGGACGACGTCGATGATGATGCTGCCGCTAATTAGGTATTAATGTCTCATGTTTACTATTTTCTAGAGCATTTATCGCTATTGCTGTAGTTTTATTGTTTTTAGCACTGCCTTAGCGTACATAGCTGACCTTCTGCTCCATCTCCATATAGACGAATAAATTAGCCGGCGTGCTTTTGCTTTTATGGTATTATTGCCTTTGTGTACATAGTTGGACTTCTCGGTATATACATGAAGAAATTAGCTTAACTTATTGGTATACATGTTTGATTACTGCCTTAGTGTATATGGTTGAACTTCTGCTTTTTAAATTTCCAACATTTTTTAAAGCATGTTAACTAGTGTTCATACATGGTTGTACTGCCTATGTAGACATAGTTGGACTTTTGAGATACATGTTTGATTACTGCCTTGGTATACATGGTTGAACTTCTACTTTGTAAATTACCAACAATTTGAAAGCATGTTAACTTCTGGTCATACATGGTTGTACTGCCTGTGTGACATAGTTGGACTTCTGGTATTCATGTTTGATTACTGCCTTGTTGTACATGGTTGAACTTTTGCTATGTAAATTTCCAACATTTTGATAGCATGTTAACTTCTAGTCATACATGGCTGTAGTGCCTATTTAGATATAGTTGGACTTCTGAAATGTACTGAGTGTGTAATTTTGTAGGCATTAGTGGAATTTTGGTGTAGCTTGTGTATCTCATTGTGTATCTCATTTTTTCTAGTATCAGCTTGTGGAGCGGCCTGCGAGGAGGAAGAGAGGATGCAAAGCGCCCGAAGAAGGTGGCCAAGGAGGAGGTGAGGCGAAACGTTTTAACAAGACGGTTCACTGCTCACTAGGAGAGGTGAAGACGTGTGCGAAAATGCTATAGCATAGGTACAAGACGAGGGTTATCAAGGCTGGTTTTGGTTGTGTGTTTGACTTGAAGGTTGATTCCAATATTTCTCGTCCTTTGATGGGCAACATCTACACGAGGATTGACCCTGCAACCATGATTCTGGACATGGGTGAGGCGAACAAGGTTCTGTGTATTACAAGTGATGCTATTCACCATCTGTTTGGATTCCCTCAAGGTAATCGTACCCCTCCTAGGCCTTTGAGTGATGGGTTTGATGATGTTGTTATGAGGTTGAAGGGCAAGCTTGGGTATGCTAGGAGTGACGACATCAAGACAAATGATCTGCGGAATATCCTCGTGGAACTGGTGAAGGATGAGACGAAGGATGATCTTGCTCTACAGGTGTTTTACCTGATTGTTTTCATGAAGGTGGTTATCCCTGGAACGTCTACACGAGTGTCCAGGGAGGCAGCAATGGCTGAGAATCTTGTGTTTGAGGATATGGCAGATATGGACTACTGCCAGTTGGTTGTTGATGACTTTCGAAGTGCTGTTGTTAGGTATCAGCAAGGTACTAGGAGAGAAAAATCTGTCACAGGCTGTGCCATCGCGCCGCTTCTTATGTACCTAGACTACCTTATCATTGGCAACACGCCTAATGTTGACTTGAGGACGCCTCACATCAATTACATGGACCAGACCAAGCTTCTTGAGCTCGCTGCGGCTGACTTGGTCAGGAAAGGTGATGACGACCCAACCAACTAGGTGTTTCAGAGACTACCTATGAGCGTTTCTTCTTTTCTGTGTAGTTAGTACTGCCTTCGTGTGCATGGTTGAACTTCTGCTATGTACATGGATGACCTTCTGGTTCATATAGATGAGTAAATTAGCTGAACTCCTTGGCTTATATGGTATTACTGCCTTTGTGTACATAGGTGAACTTCTGGATATATTCATATGAAATAAGCTAAACTTTGTTGTTGCACATGTATGGTTGAACTTCTGCTATGTAAATTTCCAACATTTTTAAAAGCATGTTAACTTCTGGTCATACATGGTTGTACTGCCTATGTAGACATAGTTGGACTTCTGAGATACATGTTTGATTACTGCCTTGGCATACATGGTTGAACTTCTGCTATGTAAATTTCCAACATTTTTGAAAGCATGTTAACTTCTGGTCATACATGGTTGTACTGCCTATGTAGACATAGTTGGACTTCTGAAATGTACTGCGTGTGTAGGCATTATTGGAATTTTTGGTGTAGTTTGTGTATCTGATTGTTCTGCCATTTTTCCTTGTCATTGTCTTTGTTTTCAGTATCAGCTTGTGGTACTAACTTGAACTTCTGCTACTGTCTTCTGTATTTCTGCTTCCATGTTCTTTCATTTGTTCTGCGACGTGTTGATTTTTGTTTTCATATATGCAGTGGAAGACACAAGCTGAGGTTGTGTTCTTTAGGGTCATCGAACGTCCTGTTCTTACTATGCCTCGTGCCGCCGGCCTTGGTAGTGGAAGTTCTCCGAGATTTGAATTCTCGCGGGATGTTAACACTGGTGCCTCCCCTATAGATCCAGGAGGTTCTTCTACCCGTGTGAGTGCTGCAGGTGGCGTTTCTTCTGAGAGTTTGTTCGATGCTGCGAATATTTCCCTTTCTAGGATTGATGGACTTCTGGAAATTGTTTGTGGAGAGATGGCTCGTGTTCCGACAACGATTGAGCATCTTAGTCGCGTGGATGGGATTCTTCCTCCCGGCCACGGTTTTGATGCTGAGTCTTCGAAGGAGCTTTTGTTGATTGAAGCTAAATATCTTGCTGAGCTTCGTGAGAGCACTTCCCACCTCCGAGCTAGTTTTTTGTTGTTTAAGGAAATGCAGGACGCCTGTTACAAGCCTTTTGAAGATGAGGCGAGTGTTGTTGTGAGAGAGATTCAGAGGCAGGATCCCGTTCGTTTGGGTCGTGAAGGAGGCCATCTGGAGCGTACCGAAGAGGTTTGTTTATGTTGGCTTTTGATATTTCTTTTGCCCTAGTGTTCATTGTTAGCTTTGAGTTATTATTGTTATGCAGTTATAAGGTGACCTTCTCTGTTTATAGGACCTAAACTTCAAGTGCTTCAGCACCAGAACTTCTATGACTTTGATGACTGGCCCTTTTTGTTCCTTTTTGTATCTTATGGTAGTTTGGTATGTTATCTGCTATGTTTACTGTATTTGGACTTCCATGGTGTGCCAGTTGTGATAGCTGACCTTCTCTGATTATGTAACATGAACTTCTGCTGATTAGATATCTACTTTCTACATTGTTATTTTCTAGTCTTTTTTCTTTTTGGTACTAGTGTTTCCTAGGTGACCTTCTGTGTTTATAGGACCTGAACTTCAAGTGCTTCAGCACCTGAACTTCTATTACTTTGATGATTGTCCCTTTTTGTCTTCTTTTGTATCTTAATGGTAGTTTGATATCTGTTCTGCTATGTTTACTGTATTTGGACTTCCATTATGTGCCAGTTGTGATACCTGACCTTCTCTTATTATGTAACGTGAACTTTTGCTGATTAAGTTTTTGTTTTCTACATGATTATTTTCTAGGCTGTTGACGATGGCTGCCACTGGTCTAGGCAAGGATCCATGAAGAGAGGAGCATGCTTCTCTCTTCTTTCCCCATCCCCTTCCCTCTTTGTTGTTTGGTTTAGTCCATGATATCCCCTGTGAACTGCCTGTGTTGTCTAAGTTGAACTTCTGGTTTTGTTGTTTGTCGTGTGGGTTGTAAAGAATGTTAAGTGAACCGGTTTTCTATGTGGGTGGAGGTTTGTAATGCATGTGTTGTGATGTCTATGATGCTGTGGTTTTATCCTTTCTGATGTAACAGCTGAGATGTGCTTATGTTTTGAATGTTTGTGCTTGAATGTTGGTCTTAATTGAAACTATCGTGAATCTATGTGCTTTGAGTGTTGCTGTTAATTGCTATTTTCTTTTTGGTGAGCAGATAGCGACCTTGCTGTCGTCCGAAAGAAGGTTGATGACTTTAATTATAGCGTAACTAGGCTTAGGAATGATCGTTCCAAGAGGTGAGTGCAGCTGCTCAATATTTACATCATCCATGTACCCCCTGTGAATTGCCTATGGTTTCTTACCTGAACTTCCCAACTCTATGTACCTGAACTTCTTGTTTTTTACTTCTCTGGTGCTGAACTTCTGGCCTCTTTTGTACTATACTGCCTGTTGTGATATAGCTGAACTTCTGTGCTAACATGTGTTATGAACTTCCTGAGTTTCCTGATGCTGAACTTCTTTTACTTTATGTTCACTTGTTTTGGATCAATGATTATGTTAAAAACAAGGAGTGTGAAGCTTCTGTTGAAGATGTCGCAATATCTTTTGGTCCTCGCGGAATGCTTCAGTCTAATGTGGCTGAGGTTACACTCTACTGTCTACCTGCGAAGTACCAGGGATCAGACAAACTCATCCTGCCATATTGGGTTTGTGTAAGTCAACCATCCAGTGATTTCTTTTCTGTTTTTTCCTTGCCATTTTTTTAGTTAAAACTTGTTTGTCTCATTTTTGTATTTTTTTTCATATGTTGGTGTTGTCTGCATTATTTTAGGACAAGATTTTCAGAGGTCAATTTGATTCCCGTGTGAGGAAGTACTTCATGGCGAGTGGTCCAAATAGCATGGATGCACATGATTCGGTGTGCAATATCTTGTTCTTTGCCTTTGTATTAGTTTTGAACTGCGATCCACTGTGTTAATATTTGTTTTATTTTTCTTTTGTACCATTCTGATATTAATTCTCATTTTTTAATGATTCGTGTGTTTATGATGCTTCAGGTTGTTTTCCCTACTTTTGACCCGCCTGAGGTTCCTGCTTCCATGGGTGGTGTCGGTCATTGGGTGTCGGTATTCCTTGACCTGGAGAATTCAAGGTTCCAGCTTCTCGATTCCTACTATGGACCAAAAGATGAATGTGCGGTACGCCTATTTCGGCGGATGACCGACAACATCAAGAGCCTTTGGAAGGATGCCAGCAACGACAGGGACACCCTTCAGTCCTGTTAGCATCGACGATTTCCCTCTGGATTGGATTGATGTCCCCCAGCAGCAAAACAAGTATGAGTTCCACTTTTTCTCTTTATCACATCTGTTTAACTGTAGTTGTACTTAAGTTGCGACGTGCTTAATTCGTTGGCTTTCTTTTTCTGTTCTAACACTATTCTTTTTACTTTGTTTGATGGCAGTATCGACTGTGGATTCTTCATGCTTACGAATGTTAATTCGTATCATGACGGGGTTCTTGCAAATTATTCCCATGAGAATATCGGGGATATCAGGAAGACGTGGTTGTACTCAATCTCTTCTTCTAACCTGTTTGAGACAGAATTCCAATCTCTGTTTGGCTACTACACATGTAAGTATTTGGAAGTTGGACTGCTTATCTGCATTGCATCTTTTATTCTACATGAACTTCATATTTGTTCTCTCAAACTTGGACTTCTACTTGAGATCTGGCTGGGCTGCTGGTTTTGGAAGGAGAGGAGCATTTTCTTTGTACATGAACTTCATTTCTATCTTTTTTAATTTTGCTTGTGTGTTTTGTTTCAGTAATTTCTGTCCTTCCATTGCTTAAATGGACATGAGCATTTTCTTTTCTAATTGAACTTCAGAGATGATGCCTTTCTATGGTTTTTATTAGCTGTAGTTGAATGATTTTGAGTTCATCGATTTATCTTGAACTGTGCCTCTGGTTGTGCCTGAACTTCATTTAGTTTTTTACTGCAACTAAGTTTTTTAGGTCAGCTTGAGTAGTAACCATGTCATATTTATTAGTTGGACTGCACATTGTGATGTTCCTGAACTTCAGTTGTATTTTAGTGGTGATGTTTTCTCTTCTTTTTTTCTTTGATAGTGGATCTGTTGGAGTTGACCGATTACCACTACTCATTCCTCGGGTCACAGGAATACCAGCCTAGGGAGGAACCGATGAGTACAGCTCCGATAGAAGATGATAGACCTTGGACCCTCATTCCTTCCAAGTTGGGGGAGCAGGCTGGTGGTATTCGTGGTACTCCAAAAACCCCTTGCTACAGGAAGGCTGATGCAGTCGAAGCAGCCGATGCAGAAGTGATTTCGTCCGATGATGATTTTGAGAAGATTGCTTACCCGAAGAATGTTAAATGTGTTGTTGGTACTATTGCTTTTAGAGGTGGGAAGAATGTTGTGATGACCAGGAGGAAACCGGCAGTTGAGTATGGGAACATAACTACCTCCAAGCGAGCATCAAGATTGCATTGAAGTGGCGTTCTCCTGTCGCTCCTGTGAAAAAATAAAGTTACCCTCATCTATCCGAGGCTCGGAAGTTGAAACAGTACGTGCTGAGTAAAGACGGTCTGGAGAAGTATTTTGAGTGAGTTACCCTCATCTGTCGCTCCCTTGCCTTGGAGTTGTAATGTCTGAACTTCTGTTGTTGTATTATCTGAACTGTCGTTGTTCTAGTATCTGAACTTCTGTTTTATGTCTCCTCTTGCCTTTTGAGTTATGGTGTCTGGACTTCTATTTGTTGTTGTATCTGAACTTCTAATATATTTTTTACCATCCTTTTGTATTCTGCAGGACAAGCTACTACATGTTTACCATCCCTGGGAATGTGATTGACCTCACAGGACATGTCCTTTATAGGCTTTTCGGTGAAGAGCAGCAGATGGAAGGAGACATAATGGATTATCTCATAAATTTGTGGAAGGATAAGACGGAGACATCTGAGATATTCACTAATGCTGACAGGGTTGTACTTAGTCCCTACTTCATACAGGTTTTAGTTCTTTGCACCCCTATCTCCTTTTTTGCCTTAGTTTTGTTGTAGTGGCATCTAGGAGGTGTTTTAATTTTGTTTTGGTGAATGCACAGTACTGCCTGGAGTATGATTTCTACGCCGCAATAGTTCCAAAGTTCGATGCAAAAAATTCGGCTAAACTCCTCCCAATGTTTGTTCGCAAGGAAGAAGACCTTCTTAACGCAAAGCTGGTTAGTTTTTCATAACTCTTGCTTTTTAATTTCATGTGCATCCTTTTGCTGAGTTTGTCAATAAGTTTTTGTTCATGCCGGTTCGTCAGTACATATGCTTTATAGTTTGTGTTCACCGGTCCTTTCATTCTTGGCAGGTTTTCTTGATTCTATTCAAGCCAATTGGCACAATGTCGCACTACAGTGTGTACGTGGTGAATAGATATCATGGGAGCATTGACATCCTTGATTCACTTTCTTACGATAATATGGAAATGTCGCGATCGAGTTTCCACGGGGACTGCCAAAATATCGTGAGTGTTTCTTAGCCTGAACCTCCTTTCACATTCACTTGTTTGACACGAAGTTTATTATGCCTTGTGTTGACAAAATATGTTGTTGTCTCTGTTTTGGTAATACTGCTTGAACTGACTATCATTTAGAAGTTGAACTTCTGCTATTTTGTTTAGCTAGATCTTATGCAAGTGTCGCTTTTTTTATGTACCTGAACTTAACTATTTTGGTTAACATGTTTTTGACTTCATCTAATTTTGTTATTTCCGGCAGATAAAGAGATTTGTTGGGTTGCTCGAGGAGGTGTACGGCAAGGCTGCATACAAGGCGAGCAAGCAGCCTAACTGGGTGACTATTGCAAAGAGGCCGACTTTCATCGATGTCTCGAAGCAGAAGAGTAATGATTGTGGTTTCTTTGCCGTTAAGTTCAGCTCTTCGTATGACGGCGATGAGATTGTTGAAGATTTTGGTGATGTGGAAGTATGTTCTATCTTTGTTCTTGTCTCATCATCCTTTTGATTATTCTTGTGTGTTTTTGCTGTGACGCTCCTGCTGTGGTTTTAGATATCCGTTAATAAACCATCGTTTTCACCTTTCTTTTGTTTGCAGGCTGCTGCAGATGACTGGATGGCTGAGTTCATGCACACTCTGGGTTTTAGCAAGAAGAATGAAGTCATGCGTTCAGAGCTTCCTAAAGAGATCCAATCCTTTGGCCCGTGAATTTGAAGCATTAGTTTCATTGCAGATTTGATTTCTAACAGATTTTTAGGTTTGATAATGATTGGAACAATTCCGTAAAGATTTGGTTGTAAGAATGTTTTTAGTGAATTGTGTATCTACTATAGGTGCGGCACTATTACTTATGATATTGTGGACAAATGCATTTGGTTTGAAGAATGATTTGGCTTTGTGAATTTCAATGTACTACGTTGTTTTTCAGTATCCATGTGTTGAATGTTTTTGCCCCAACAGATGTACCTGAACTTCTGCCTCGGTTTTGGTTGAACTGCTTGATTTTTTTGTGTTGTTTATTTTTCAGCCCCCAACATATGATTGTAGACTTGAACTTCTTCTTTGAGATGTGGCTGGGCTGCTGGTTTCAGATGGAGAGGATATTCTGTGTTGTGTAATGTATTGGTAATTTTCAACCCAACCAATATGTATGCTTTTGCGTAGAATCTATATCTATTTTTTTGTGTTTTTTCAAGTGCGAATGTATTTCATATGTAAATTTGTGGAGAAATATTGTTGACGTTTGTTTTTTTTTGTCGGCATTGTACATGAACTTCTGCACGTATCCAAGCAGAACTTCACATTTGAACGCGTTGTCTTAGGCTTGCTAACCTTTGTTTATGTGGTGAAACTTTATTTTTTAAGCATATTCTTTGCCTACATCGATTTTACATACCAGAACTTCTTCTATAAGCTGACATGAACTTCAAAACTGTATGATTATTTGCTGGTTGCTCTTTTATGGAATACAACACGAGCACCTCATGCCATAACATACCAGGACTTCTGCAGTAATATTACTTGAACTTCATAGTGTATGTTTTTCAATTTATTACTGCTTGCACTTCCATGCAATACAACACCAGCACATCACTTCCTGCCATAACATACCAGGACTTCTACAGTAATATTACTTGAACTTCACAGTGTATGTTTTTCAATTTATTACTGCTTGCACTTCCATGCAATACAACACCAGCACATCACTTCCTGCCATAACATACCAGGACTTCTGCAGTAATATTACTTGAACTTCACAGTGTATATTACCAGGGGATGACATAATGTTCTGCACATTGACATGACATAAGTTTGCATTGTGTTAATTGACCTATTCTAACTGTTCATGAGCCTTGCGCTCCTCCTAGGATTTGGTGGTAGAGGTTTTTGCTTGACATGTACCTCTTCCCACTACAAAAAAAAGACACATCCGTGAAATTTTGGGCCGAACGAAATTTTTTTCTATCATACATATGACACTTCTGTGACGATAATTGTGACAAAACCCGGTATCATCATAGATGTGGTGGGCTCCTACTTCTATGACAAAAAATCATGATAGAAAATGGGTTTTTCGTCCTGGGCAGGCCGAAGACGCAGCTGCATGACATTCTTTGGGCCGTCCATGACGGAAAAAACCGTGGTAGAAGCGAGGGGGAGGAAAATTTCAGGGAGTTGCCAGTTACGGTCCGAGAGCGATGCGCGTTTCTCTCGTACAGGTACGCGCGTGTGTGCAAGGCGTTGGCTCTAACTGAACCCGAGCGAGGCGTTGGGCTCTAACTGAACCCGAGCGATTGCATTGTAGGCTACGCGTTACTGAACCCGAGTGATTGATCGATGACTGTTAACTGAACCTGATGGAGAGATTCCTTCGCTACTGCTGCTAACTAAAGCCGATCGATGCTGCCTCTGGGATGAACAGTGAGCGTTGTGGGGGGGGGGTTGGATGAACAGTGAGCGGTGGCGTTGCCTCTGGATGAACAGGAACCCGTGGTGTGGAGGGCTTGATGAATAGTAGACAGTGGAGGCGTGGTCGAACAGGACCCCGTGGTGTGGAGGGCTGGATGAACAGTAGATGGTGGAGGGGTGCCCGTGGAGGGGTGGTTGAACAGTAGCCGGTGGAGTAGCGCGCGGTGGAGGCAGGATGAACAGGAGCCCGTGGAGGCTGGACGAGGTCGACGGTAGCCCGTGGAGGCTGGAGGAGGTCGACGGTGGAGATGAACAGTATCCCGTGGAGTCCTGTTTTGCGGTACGCCACACCCCTCCCCCCCGTTTCGATCGTAGCGCTCCAACACAAGTCCGTTTCGTCTGTTTTGCGGTACGCCACACCCCTCCCGATCAACAGGACCCCCGTTTCGACGGTAGGAGGTCCGTTTCCTCCGTTTTGCGGTATGCCACACCCCTCCCGATCAACAGGACCGCCGTTTCGACCGTAGGAGGTCCGTTTCCTCTGTTTTGCGGTATGCCACACCCCTCCCGATCAACAGGACCCCGTTCCGAACGTACGAGGTCCGTTCCCTCCATTGTGCGGTACGCCGGGCCTCGTTTCCATCGCATGTTCCATCCAAGCCCTCCCGATGAACACGACCACGCATTCCGTTCCGACCCAGCTGGTTGGCTCCCACGCGTTCTGTTGCCTCCCGATAAACACGATGCATTCTGTTGCCTCCCCATGAACACGACGCATTCTGTTGCCTTCCCATGAACACGACGCATTCCGTTGCCTCCCCATGAACACGACGCATTCCGTTGCCTCCCCAGAACACGAGCCCTCGTCGTACGTATGCGCGTCTAGGCGTTCGAGACCCCGCCCATATGTACACATACGTGGCCGTATTTTCTTTCTTGCACCCTGGCCGTTGTACGTACGTGTACATGCTATGTGCGCGCCTCTACTATGACACGTGCGCCCCTCTACTACGACACGTGTGTGCCTCTACATCGACCAGTATGTACGTACATGTTCGCGACCAGGATGACAACGCTACGTACGGTTCGACCATGTGGGTTCCGACTGTCAGGCACTTCCTTGCCTGCGAAGATGTAGCTGGTGGGTCCCAGCAGTCAGGGGGGCGAATCGTTTTTTCTTTTGCCCGGATGCACTTCCTTGCGTGCGAAGGTGTAGCTGCTGGGTCCCAGCAGTCAGGGGGGCGAATCATTTTTTTGCCCGGACGCACTTCCTTGCGTGCGAAGGTGTTGCTGCTGGGTCCCAGCAGTCAGGGGGGCGAATCGTTTTTTTTGCCCGGACGCACTTCCTTGCGTGCGAAGGTGTAGCTGGTGAGTCCCAGCAGTCGGGGGGCAAATCATTTTTTTTTCAGACGCACTTCCTTGTTTGCGAAGATGTAGCTGGTGGGTCCCATCAATCAGGGGGCGAATCGTTTTTTTTTCGGACGCACTTCCTTGTGTGTGAAGATGTAGCTCGTGGGTCCCAGCAGTCAGGGGTGAATCATTTTTTTCGCGAAATACGGTGGCCCGTCCGGTGGGTCCCCGCTGTCAGGTGGAGGAATAATTATTTTGCGCGTAATAAGGAGGCACTTCCTTGCGGCTGCCGTGGACCCAGCTGTCAGCCTCTCCACATACAGTCCATGTCCGATGGAAGTTGTTCCTTGACCACGTTGACCACGCTTGCGGAGAGCACCACGGCGGTGGACGACGGCGAGGTCTAGGAAGGGGATAATGCGGAGCCAGGGAAGACGCGGCAGTGGCTGCACACGCGGAGAGGAGTACGAGGGTTCACTATTTCGGCTGCGCTGCCGTTGCCGCAGAATAATAGGGGGTGTGGGTGAGTGGAGGGATGGCCTGGCCAGCGATGGGAGTAGTAGGGGGCGGTGAGGCTTCCGCGGCAGCACAGCCGGCCACAGGAGGCAGGAGCAGGCGGGACGACCGGCGCTGCTTTGGGCGGCTGGAGCAAGAAGACCAGAGGTTGAAGAAGCACGACAGCCGTTGGATGGACATCGTACGGTCACTGCAGCTAGAATCGTTTATATTGACTAAGTTGACAAAGCCCTTGGTACGTCAACTTAGTAGGCCCACAGGTCAGCTTCCGAAACGGTGTGCCCCAGATGTCAGGGGGATGAATCATTTTTTGGCAGGGTGAAGCTAGCATATCCGAGATTGAAGAAGAAGAACGACATCCATTGGATGGACATCCAACGGCCACTGCTGCTAGAACCGTGTGTTGACTATAAGTTGACAAAGCCTTGCATACCCGTCAACTCTGTTTTTAGGGGACGTGTCAACTTAGTAAGGCCAGAAGTGTGTGGTAGAGAACTTATAGCCCATTTGAGATTTGTAAGAATGTGTAGCCCATTTTTGAATTCTAATGGAATTTACTACAGCCCATTTACAGTTTGTTAAAAGTACAGCCCATTTCAACCAACCGTTCAAAACAGAATTTAATAAAAGTTCCCACATTTTGATGGGATCCGAATATTTTTATCCCGAAATTTTAGTCATATTAAATACAATTTCATTATAAATTTATATTGCGTAAAAATCCAACGAAACATTCTGCTCGCAACAATTAATGAAATTAAAATTTTCAATATTCCAAAAATAATATTTTATGAAGTAATCACTGTTTGGTGCATTTTTTTATAGCTACTACCCAGTTTTTATAATTACATCCCATTTATTATTTCTTAAAGCCCATTTTCTTGTTAAGCCTAATGCATCCCTCCTAGGAAAGATTTGCAGCCCTCCCAGTTAATACCTGCAGCGATGTTTTCATTGTTGTTCAGAGGAGAAAAGTTAATATGTGGGGTAAACATAAAAAAACTCTGCAGTGATCACACCTCAAAAACACAAATACTGCTCGAGCTGCTTGGTCCCAGCTGTCGGCCGCTTCTTGTGCAATTCTCTCGTTTATTGACTACTCCCTCCTTTCCGGTTTATAATGTTCAATTCAAAAATCTCACCAATCAAGGTAGATGGCGAGTGGTGGAATACTTTTTCTAGTTTTGCAAAAGCACCTAATCAGTGCTCTTGTTACCCTCAAAAAATTATGTTTATCAATGCATTAATTGCAATGCATGCATGCATAAAGTACATGCATTGGTCAATTTTCTCTTAATACTTGCATGCAATGATTTAATGCACCTTGGAATCTGAACATGTGATGGAAAACAACCAAATTGAGCCTTATAAAATGGAAAAACTAAATTTTGAGATAAGCCCTAAAAACCGGAAAGGAGGGAGTACATAGGTAGACAATGGTGTGGGACCGTGATGTCAGGAAACTAGGAGGAAGCAAAATAAATTATAGTTATATATATATAATAAGGAGGCACTTGCGTACGTGAGGCTATGGACCTGGTGGGTCCCCATTGTCATCCTATCCAAGTAAAGTGATCTCCTCGCCCGCGCGCGCTTTAAACAGTCAACACCGGCCGCCCCGCTTCCCGGTGCAGGCGATTGCTCCGCTTTCAAACGACACAAGTGCCGTCCGTCCGTCCATCTGCCGCACACATTAATGATACGCGGTTGCCGAGGCGGCTACTCCGGCACCACACGTCCGTCCCTCCGCCCGCCCACCATTGCTATATAAACCGTTGCGCCGGCCATAGCCGCAATCATCCGCATTCGTTGCCTTTCTCTTGTCCACACCACTACTGCCCACCATGGCTTCCTCGCGCTCCAGCTCTCTTCGGGACGGGCGGACGACGGACCACAAGGAGATAGCAGCCATTGCTGCCTACCGGCTAGCCGGCAGGCAGCCGGAGGACGTCGACGTCCCAATGGAGAACATGGTAGTCGATGATCCGGCGCCAACCCCCTCCTCCGCGCCATCCTCGCCGGTGCATTGCACCATGACCATCGGCGAGGCCCGTGCCCAATATATGGACAGGGTGAGGCAGATGCGTGAGGAGCAGTTCCGGGAGGCGCAGGCCGATGCCGCCTACAACCACCATCTCCTCCAGGAGCACCTATAGGCGGAGGAGCAGATCGCCGCGGAGCGGGCGGAGCAGGAGGCGCTGCTTGACTCGTACCGCTCCACCCGCAATGGCCGCCTCGAGCACTGGCGGTACCGCATGTGGGTGGCGGAGGCTGCGGCCGCTTACAAAGAGGCTAGCAAAGAGGGCGATGAAGCGGGCAAGGCGCTGTTTGGCGAGACCGAGGATGAGGCAGAGGACAATGCCGGCTCCGACGAGTCCCCGCTCCACTGACGTCAACGACGCCCTGCTCCGCCGATGCCCCGCGGTGCCAACAACGAGGCAGAGGACACCACCGGCTCCATCGAGGTCCCGCGGCGCCAACAACGAGGCAGAGGACACCGCCGGCTCCATCGAGGCCCCGCCCCACCAACAACGAGGCAGAGGACATCGCCAGCTCAGCCGAGGCCCCATCATGCCGGCAACGTGGGGGAGGATTTCCACTGCTCCGCTGAGGTGCCGCCTGCCAGCAACGAGACAGAGGCATCGCCCGCTCCGCCGAGGCCCCGCCCCCTGCCAACGAGGCCGCGCTACACAGAAAACGAGGAAGAGTAGAACACAGTAGGTCGCCACCGCTCGGGTCCAAGTAAGGCAACCACTGCTACCCTCCGGTTGAAGCCAAGCTAGGCGGGTTGACCATTGACGGCCGATTAGCTTCTTGACGGCGACGTGGAGTCGGAGAGCTGCGCTGGACAAGAACGCTGCTTCTACTTAGCTGCTGGTGCAGTTGGCTGACTGACACATGGGCCCAACAGACCACATGTCAGTTACGGAATTGCACATGCAGTTAAGTCACTGAAGCTTCTGTTCGGCTCAGCGGGACACAGGTGGGTTGCTTCGGTTAATTAATTATACCTCCAGCGCACCCCTTTTTAGTTTTTTTCAAAAAGGAGGATGACCCCCGGCCTCTGCATCTGGGAGATGCATGCGGCCACAAACACCCCTTTTTAGTTGAAGAATATATGAAATGTAATGAAATCCGGCATGTTTATATGAAATCCGACCGTGTATGAATGAATTTATTTCGATTAGTTCAAATTCCTGTATCACTGGCATTGGATGAACATGCAAAACAATACGTACTAGCTTATTCCCAGGGTGATCACCACATTTGCAGCAGTTTCACATGTACTCCCTCCGGTCCTTTCTAGTCTCCATACAAGTTTTATCTGCAGTCAAAGTATCTCTACTTTGACCAATCTTATACAAAAAAGTATGCACTTTTACAGTGTGCAAAGTAAAAAGGAACAGAAGGAGTACAAAGAGTTTGAGCAGCTTTTTAGCATTTCTGTACATTGCAATCAAACACACGGGCCTAGCAATTCATAGAGAACATTCAAAACAATCGATGATTATGCATCTCAGCGACTCACATGTCAGAGGCAATATTTACTTCACAACTAAAGAATAAAGAAAAAAATGATCGCCGCTGCTGACAGCAAAGGGCGTCCCATTCGAAAATATCAAACGCATATCTTGCTAAAATCAATGAGCAAAATTTGACAAGGTTGTCCCATTCCAAAATATCAAATTCCTACGATTCTGGAATGGGCAGGGTTAGCCATCAGTTCAGACATTGACATGGCACCTCGTGCTAAATAAACCAGCTATTCTTTTTGTGCAGTTCCACCAAAATCAACCAAATTCGCACGTAGCTTTTATGATTTCGCCCTTATATGTGGCAACGCCTTGAACTTATGGGCACCTCCTTTCTTGTGGTGTAAAGGAATGATTCGATTTATTCATGAACATTTTGTGCAGTTCCCGTTGAAATCAAGCTGAGCACCCCTATTTGCACAAATACAAAAAAGTGATTAGTATAAAGCAAACTGTACTATGAATTGACAGTTTCAACAGGCACATACATGGTCCATGTAGAGAACACTTTTAGAAAAATGGAACTCACCAAAAAGAATCCTAGAACAACATTATACTCGCGCATCACAGCAAAAAATTGGAGATTTGTCAGTCCTTCTGAGCTGAAGTTAGTTTGGTCTTGTGGGGAGTAATGTAACCATCCTTCAACTGCACCTTCTGATGAGAAGATAGACAGTGCTTCTTCATCCTGGCATAATCGGAACTAGTCACTTCACGTACTCCATATTATTCTTCAGAGGAAGATGATCCTGTTGTGCAAAGACAAGAGGACTACTAAATGCTAGCATCCATGTTCGCTCGAAAAAAAAGGAAAGGAAATATTTAAAACAACACAGATGAAGCACTTCCCAAGGAGAATACCACTTTTTCATGACAGTACCTAAACAGTAGCACAACACCAATAGAGATGACAAAGCTCAATCATATGGATGAAATCAGTGGGCGAGTACCAACTTTGTCAGGAGGCTGATTGTGTAGAGCATACAGATGAAGCACTTCTCGGGAACCATCTGTTGCTATCTACGGGGGTGGCCATGCTTACTATATACTCCTCGATTAGTTTAATGTTTCCAACATCTTCTTGTGCAGTTCCACTAAAATATATGGTATCTTCAAAGAAGATCCATGTTTGCACAAGTAGACATAATTACGTAAGGCATCAAATCAGTGGAAAAACAATTGCTCGTTCCAGCCATAGCAATAAATTAAGATGCAAAACTATATCATTACTTGTGTCATCACAGTTCCAGTGCTTTATTACAGCACCGAGAGTTGAATTTTGTTTTTCTGCCGCTTGTTCTTCCCCGTCATCACTTGGTTCAATAATAGACAAGCTTCGCCTTCAATGTAAGATTTGGCATGTCAATTAGGGAGCACAAGTATAGTACTAAACTTAATTTTTTGATGAAAGTGGCAAAATACAGGCCAGCAGTTGTGAAATATCCTTATCTTACCTCAATGGGATATTACGGTGCACATACAGATTGGAAGTCTTGTCTCCATTTGTGCAGTTCACTAAAATCAAGCAACTTTATCGTACAAGTAGCACAACATATGAAAGCGCACTGCAGAATCATGTCAAAGAAGGATAGTACTGACCTCTCATGATGCGGAATTCAAACAACTCACAAGAAGAAGATCTGTACCAAATTCGCCTTAACGGATAGGAAGTAAGATCTCCTCTTGTGCAGTTCCACTAAGATCAAGCAATCAAGCAACATTGTTGGTGTGACATTTTGGTTGAACTGCACAAAACACTCTTAAAACAAAAGTGTTTTGAGCAGTGCAACAAAAGGTCACAATGGCAACGAGGTGAAGTAGATAACCCTGTTTACACAGAGGTGCAAAGGAAACAATTAGTGGTCAATAACGGTGGATGACACAGAAGCCAACAAAAAGAAGCATCTACCTTATCTAAATGGGAAAGAAGGCAAGATAGTAGCATTTCTCAAACGGTGGCATTGATTAATATTAACATAGAGATTATATTAACAATTAAATTCGTTAAACATGTAATTTTCTTTTAACTGTGGCATTGCATCAATTTTCCAGCGGCATTATTAGAGGGTGTTTGTTTACATGGACATTTTGTCGTAGGGACTAAAAAAACTCCGTCTCAGTCACATCTAAACCAAAAAGGAGGGACTTTTCAGTACTAAAAGTGGGCATTTGGGACTAAAGAAAGAAGACCCCGAGGGAGTCTTTTTGGGACTTTTTCCGACAGTTGCGCCTGCCACGCATCGCACCTTGTTTCTATTAGTTCATTACTAGGGGTAACATGGTCTTTTATCATGTCATTTAATAACCTCTAGTCCATGTTTAGTCCATGGAACCAAGCAGGTAGGGACTAGGGAGTTTGTAACCAAACAGGGTCATAGATTAACAATGGCTAATGAGTTGCACGGGACAGTGGACGCACCAGCACAATGTGCATCTACCGATGTACTGTGGTCATGCACAGTCTGTTGCAACAAAGAACAAACAACCAAGGAGCATACTTGTGTTGGTCCCAGTTTTGTTATCTTTAGACACCTTTCCCTATGTGAGCACAGCAAATCTAGTCCTGCTCAAACTCTACAACCTTGTCCCTTCCTTTCCTTTTTGAACTAGTACTTTCGCCCCTTTCTTTACTCTTTGAACCAAGTCCTAGATTTATGCGATACAGCTTTCCCCACTACTTTCCCCCATTCCTTTCCTCTTTGAACCACGTCCTAGATTCATGCTATACAACTTTCCCCCTTCATTTCCTCTTTGAACCACATCCTAGATTCATGCTATATACAACTTTTCCCACTACTTTCCCCCACTCCTTTCCTCTTTGAACCACGTCCTAGATTCATGGTATACATGCAGCTAGAGCAATGCATGTGGAGTAAGTAAAATATACCTTAAGGTTCTTGGGGCGTGGTTTGGTGGGCGACGGGACGGCGACGAAGAAGAAGGGGTGGGAGGCCCTCCCGCGCCGCCGCTCGGTGGAAAGTGCACAGCAGCGCTGTTAGTGGATTCCCTCCCTCACCGACGGCGACAGTGTTAAGCCTCCTTCCCTTCCCGGCGGACGGATCCTGCCGGCTCTTTGAGCAGCAGTGAGGGGAGAGAGAGGCCAACGAAGTCTTGTTTAGATCTGGAGAGGGCGAGAGAGTGTGAAGAGAGCAACTACAAGTGCTGAGGATCCAGCGGGAGAGGGCGAGAGAGTGTTGTCGGTGTCAAAACCGGCGGATCTCGGGTAGGGGGTCCCGAACTGTGCGTCTAGGCGGATGGTAACAGGAGATAGGGGACATGATGTTTTTACCTAGGTTCGGGCCCTCTCGGTGGAGGTAAAACCCTACTCCTGCTTGATTAATATTGATGATATGGGTAGTACAAGAGTAGATCTACCACGAGATCAGAGAGGCTAAACCCTAGAAGCTAGCCTATGGTATGATTGTTGTTCATCCTACGGACTAAAACCCTCCGGTTTATATAGACACCGGAGAGGGCTAGGGTTACACAGAGTCGGTTACAATGGTAGGAGATCTACACATCCGTATCGCCAGGCTTGCCTTCCACGCCAAGGAAAGTCCCATCCGGATACGGGACGAAGTCTTCAATATTGTATCGTCATAGTCTAGGAGTCCGGCCAAAGATGATAGTTCGGCTATCCGGACACCCCCTAGTCCAGGACTCCCTCAAGTGTGAAGAGAGCAATTACAAGCGCTGAGGCTCCAACGTGTATATATATACTGGAGAGAGAGTGTGAAGCGTGCAAACCCTAGAAAACATTTTGACCAGTCAAAGAATCCTCCTGGCAAAAATTATGCTCAAGTGTAGTTAGCGAACCCGACACCTCAAGTTTCATGAGCGAACAGGTTAACCAGCTACACAACCCTCCCGTCATGTTCAACGATAGGAAAATAACCTTTTATACGTTCCTGCATTCGTGTGACAGGCATGCCGTGTTTTTTGTGTGTGTGTGTGGGAGTCATTAGGATTTCAATCATAATCGTGTCATGTGGCTTTGGTGGTAAGACTATCCACAGTGGTGCAGAAATAATGCAGCCTTAATCACCGTACCTCTCTCCACGTAGTATGTTGGGTCCCACTAGTCAGAGGGTGAAACAAACAAATTAATAAGAAAAATTAAAAGTGCCAGCGGTGTATCTTACTACCTCACACATCTCGCTACTGCTCGGGAACACTGTCCAATTGATCCCTCTATTCGCTCACGTACTATTTTAAGTGAATCCTTATTATAACATGCACACAAATTTTGGGCACTTGTATTTGACTTAAGTCAATGTGCCACCTTATCTCGTATACTTACTACTCCCTCCGTCTAGGTGTAATAAGTCACGTTAGAAGGTGCAATGGGACCAAGGTCCGTGCGTGTGCGTGTGTGTGTTAGAGAGTGCGACAGATCGACCTACTCCTACAGAGATATGGTGTGTAGTGTACGATTTTAGCCGCGAGAGTCGGTGCATCCTCTCATTTCCGGGCGTGTCTGGTAGGGACATGCGGACAGCTGCCACATCCGCTCCTGACCAGCCTGGCCCACCCAAAGCCCCTACACTGCCCGCGCGCGCTTCTCGCCGAAACGGTCAGCGCCGCTCCAAAGAATTGGTGCCGCATTCATGCCCGGGCAGAGCGGACACGACCTCCCACTAGCGCAAGAGTGATGGTTGCTTCGTCCGTCCAACTTACTGCTGGGTCTATGTGATTTGACGGCTCATTGGTCTTTATTACTGAGGTGGTAGGACTGCTGGATATCCCACGCTTTCGGCGAAAGGAGGTAGTAGATTACAATTTTCTCCATTCTTACAGCGGAGGAGTGCAAGAGCAGTGAAAACACGCACGCTCAGTGATTACATGGCCCACCTCACACTATCACCGTGCGACACCTAACTCTTTACATAGTACTCCCTCCATTCCTAAATATTACTAGATGAGTCCCCGCTCGTTGTCGCGGAACAGCGGTATATCTCTCTGCGCAAAATTATCGATTTCATATAACTAAAAAAATCTATAACCGCATGACAAATGTGGTAGCCAAACTAAATAAACTCCCATCATCATTTAGATCATCCCACATAAGGAAAAAAGATCAGCCAACTCCTACTGCATAATGGGATTATATTTTTCTTTTTGACATGTTAATGGGACTTAAAAGCTCACTTACATGCATGCTACCGGTGCATGCTTGCATGCAGACATGTTGATGTGATTTAAAACCCACTCACATGCATGTGCCACGGTATTTCTGCATGCTTGCATGTGGCTTAGTGCTGAGCCTCTCAACGTCTAGATCAGACGTCTATTATGACCGATTTACTTCATCTAACGGCTACGTCAATTTTGATGATGTGGCTCAAGGAGAGGATAGAGAATTCCTAGTGGTGGGGGCTAGCTATTACTAGTAGATAAGTCTTTGTAGAGATTCCACTAGGTGAACTACATACGGAACAAAATGAATGAATCTACACTTAAAATGCATCTATATACATCCGCATGTGGTTAATGGTGAAATCTCTACAAAGACTTATATTTAGGAACGGAGGAAGTACTAGTATAGTACTAGTACATACTGTAATTTATCAGCGAGATAAATTTGTACAATGCTATGAAGCTTCCAGCTCCTGTTACATGTATCTTGCGTTCAAGGTTGCCCGTTGCAACATTTCATCAAATACAAAGGAGACTAACATGCATGCTATTGCATCTCAATGATTGACAGATCATAGCAAATATGTACTCCCTCCATTCCAAAATAAGTGTCTCAACTTTGTGCAAACTTTAGTACAAAGTTGTACTACTACTAAAGTTGACACTTATTTTGGAACAGAGGTAGCTAAAGAAAAAAATGATCCATGCAGTCCCTAGCCCTTGAACTGTGAACCCTGACCAGGCTTCAATTTGTGGGCAACGTTCGAGCTTCCTAATAAATGAAGTTTGCAAACTTTTGACCATCGGATCATTTTGTGCAGTTTCACCAAAATCGAGATGAGGATCCCTGTGGCAAAGAAATTGAAGAAGCGTGATTAGAATAAGATTACCAGGACTAGTTGATGAGACATAAACTCATCACAAATACAGTACGTAGAAGCCAGTAGAGGTATCAGGTATGTGCGGGGCAAAGAAGTAGAGAAATATCCACAGGGAGTGATGTGGGCAGCTAGAGCAGTGGTGCAAGCCGGCTGTAAAGGGAGTTGTACCTGAGGGACGTAGCTCGACCTTGAGGAGGGCGGTGGGAGGCGGCAACTTCCCACATCGCGGCAGTGAGCAAGGGACGAAGGCAACCTCACCGGCTTTGTGAGAGAGAACGGCAGGGACCCCTGATCGGGACGTGCCGACAGTGGGTTTTCGCCGTCGGCGACGTCCACCGCATCTACACTAACCATCCACCCCTTCCCCAAGCGGACGTGATCCGCCGGGATGTTAGAGATGTGGCCACAGTCGTTTTGTGCGAGAGAGTGTGAAGAGAGCAACCCCAGCAAGCAACCGTGTAGGCTGGCCCGTCCTGACTATGTATATAGTGGAGCGGTTTCCTTTTCTCTCCATATGAACCTATCATATTGCGTATGTGCCACTGAAGAAAAAAATTTATTTATAAATGACGCGGCACCTGCTACTTGTTCTCCTATAACCTTGCGCTTGGCATCTCCAAAATATTAACCTTGCGATTGGCTCTTCGCCTCTTCGGGAAGTCGAGCAATAATGGTAGTGTATTATATATCGTTCTGTCTATATGAGACCGAATGAATTGCTGCACGTCCACCACGTGGGTGAGAGTCAAGAGGCGAGGGAGAGTGCTACTACATACGGAGAAAAATGAGTGAATGTACACTCTAAAATACGTCTATATACATCAGTGTTTGGAGTATGTACTAGTAGTTCATATTGAAATCTACTAAGGACATATATATTCCAAACAATATGATATAATCTCTATAACCAAGGTAGTAGGGACGAGGAGTAAACGGAGGGAGTAATAAATTTTTCTCCTCGTCCTGCGAGCCATCGCGCGCATGGGTGAGGGAGGAGCAAGCTTCACCTCATCCTGCGAGCCACCGCGCCCGTGGGCGGGGGAGACGGCGTACTAAGCAAGCTTCTCCTCATTCTGCAAGTTGACGGGACACATCAAAAGTACTCGAGTGTATAGAGCCTTGCCTCTAAGGTAGGCCCCACATGGTTTGCCTCTTTTTTTAATTTAACATAACGCATCAAGTCACAATTTGTTTGTTCACCCGTGGTAGACGATCCTCCCTCCACCAAGTGGACAACCAGTACACGTGCCAAATTACCACGTGGGCTGCCTTTTTCGTACACAAATGAGCTCCACCGTGTACCCGCGCGGGTGTGGTTGGGAAAGAGACGGGAGTACGTGCGCCATGCATGCACCTCTTCTCTTCGTGCACGTCCCCCACCTACATGGGTGTGTGTGAGAGATACAAACCGCGTTCGTGAGTGTTTTTTTTGTGGTGCGGGTGGGGGTGGGGTGGGGGGTTGATTTCGTGAATTATTTGTGGGAATATGTGTCGATGACATCTCAAACAAAATTTTGCATGCAATGTGTGTGAAATGGAGGCCTATCCATATCATACATAGAGGGTCGGGCAATCCACGAGAAGAGAGGGAGGGGTCATAGCTATCGATAGATTCAAAGAGAGGATCAAGTACAGGTGGGTACAAGATCGATGAAGAGAGCCATCGAAATTGCGTGTGTGTGTGCAAGTCAAAGATATAGGGCGACTGGCCTACCGGAACGTTAGAGGGCACATGTCAAGTGTGTGTGTGGCAGGGAGACATGACTAGAGCGCTTGATGTATCGGTGTGTGTGGGGGGGAGGGGGTGGGGGGAGGGGTAGGCAGAGGCCTAACTATAGAGGTAGAACGACTCGTATATGTGTTGAGAAGGAGAGACCCAGCTATGTCATGAGGGAGATCGGTCGACATCCATACATAACTGAAGGACGGGAAATATGATGGGACAGAGAGAGAGAGGAGAGTGAGAGGGAGGGAGAGGGAGGGAGAGGGGTAGAGTGCTGGATGGGTGATGGAGTTGCTTCTCGAAGATGTTGGGAGAGGCCTACTAGACAAACTGAGGGTGGAACTGCAATGTTATCAATAAGAGTGGGGATGTGTTTCTGTGTGTGCCTGTGTGTGATAGATCTATCGGGACGCATCCATGGATGATGAAGGGGAACCATGTGTTTGGTAAACAAACCTAACTAGATCGGTAGATCAATTCTTGTTTGTCGGAGGAAGGGAGAGACACAACTAATGAGGTAGATCGATCGATGTGTGGGTAAAAATGAGTTATAAGGACCTAGCTGGCTATTTTTATAGCGAGAGATTGGTCGGTGTATGTCCATTTGTTAGAGGCAAATAAGGCCCAGCGAGACGGATAGACATAGAGAATGGAGCTAGGAGGTGGTGCGAGAGGCCCAACTACTAGCTAGATAGGAGGAGGAGTGTGCGGTTGTGAGATTGATTAAAAGAGGGGTGAGAGTTTGCACATGTGCCTGACCATATGAGATACACGAGGCAAGGACACATAAAGGAGGAGATTGAAGCTGTGTGTCTATGCTGTAGGCAGGCATCGCTGGAGAGGTTTATCGATCGGTGTGTGTCGGAAAGGAGTTGTGGAGACTCTGGGAGAACGACCTAATGAAAAAAATGAATGTGCCCGGTGGATAGAATGCCGAGGGAGGGGGAGGGCGAGGAGGGCGTGTGCATGCACGAGACAAAGTTAGTGGTAGCTACAAAGGTTAGAGGATTATGTGGGTGTAAGAGACTAACAAAGATCATAATTTGATATGAAAGCGGATTTATATATTTGAATAGGAGATCATAGTATTTTAAACATTGCATGCATGAATATAGCGGTGATACACGTGTTGTGCACATGTTATACCATAATGTGATAATGCATGGCGTTTGCAACTCACAGCTAAATGCCGAACAATCTAAACCATACTATACATCAAACAATCTCACATTTTATTTGAATTTGTGATAATGTGCGGCGTTTGCAGCTTACAACTAAATATCGAGCAATCTAAACAATACTATATATCGAACATTCTCACATTTTATTTGAATTTGTGGTAATGTGTGGTGTTTGCAACTCACATCTAAATACTTGTAGGCTAGGGGGCGGGGCACCATACATAATGTGATAAACACATTATACATATGAGACATGGTTTAAATTATGAAGATCTAGCTAGAGCTAGAAATGTAATGTGATTTGAAATCAAAATAAAGTGGATTCAAAAAATCTAGTTTGAGTTCATATAGTACACATAGTTCATATGTAACTCGATACTGATCATGTGGTGTGCTGTGAAGATAATACACAAACGATGGTTTAACTTGACAATAATGATGATTGTAGATCTTATTAAAACAGAGAAATGAATTCAAATGCTTTGACTTCACAACAATCATTACTGTAGATCTTATTTAAATTTAGTTCATATTGAAGCGGTAGTATATACGTTTGGAATGCACTAAAACGTTCATTTGAGTAGTAGGTTGCATGCATTATACACGTAGCGAAATATTTTAATTAAACATAACATGAATTCAAAGTTTTGAATGACATTTGTAGTGCGCATTGATTTGGTACAGTACACGTTAGGCTTGTCCGGAAATTTCAACCCGCGCCTTGTTAGCCCGAAATATTTAAGATATATCTTTGTATCATTGTGCTCCGACAACTCCCTCCATCTCAACCCGCGCCTTGCTATTCCGAAATTACAACGCACGCGAAAGCTCCCACCTCCTGTGAAATCCTGACACGCGAAATGCCCGTGGTACCCTTGAACCGAAAGAACCGCCTCAAATCGGTGGGTGGTACTTTCGTAACTTACCCCACATTTCGGACAAGCGTGTCTCTAAGCCATGGTTCCCCATTGCCATCCCATCCGCCCACCCATTCGTACACCGAGGCTGCGAAAACCCGCGACGAAAACCCATACCCTGCTCCGTCCGCCACCCAGCCGGAGCTTCTTCCCCGACAACGTCATCCACAACAACACCTCGATGTCCCTCATCCACCGTACCGGATGAGGATCCGTCGTCGATCTCATCGTCCCGCCGGTTCAGCCACCCCGTCCTCCACCTCCAAGGAGCTGCCCCAACGTTCCCCTCGTCTTTCGCGCCACCTCCATTCCCACGCCGCCGTCTTCACCTGCACCACCGGAAGAGCATCATCATCACCGTTTCCTCTGATGAAGCTGCAGCCTAATCGGCGCCACCAAAGAGGTTGTACACTAATCACCGCATTTTCTTCTTGATTCGATCTCACGGTGCTGCCGGTGCTCGGTCCCGAGC
Organism: Triticum dicoccoides; assembly: GCF_002162155.2. Lineage (NCBI taxonomy): Eukaryota > Viridiplantae > Streptophyta > Magnoliopsida > Poales > Poaceae > Triticum > Triticum dicoccoides. The sequence continues at coordinate 103,710,532 of NC_041393.1, forward strand.
CGACACGGCGCGGCTCCATCCACGGCGGCGTCGCAGGACACTTCCTCCACGTCGTCGCTCCCTCGGCGGCGATGTCCACATCAGTAGGAGCAGCTGCTGCTTTAGCTCTCGCTCGCGCTTCTGCTCTGCTCTTGCTATTGCTCTTGCTCGCACTGCTGCTCTCGCTCTTAATCTTGCTTGTGATGCTGCTCCGATTTGGCTACACTTCAGTCAACTGAATCGACTTTTGGGTCAGTCGATTTCCAAGGGGTGGGCTCGCCGGGGTGAAGGAAGAACCAGCTGCAGCGGGGAGGGGGGATCACTGGAGAGGTACCCCACTATCGATCTTAGGGTTCAGGATGGGGGCGGTGGTCGCCGGCGGTGGCGGGGCGTTGGCGGGGTGGTGGCTT
>NC_041393.1:103711311-103713687 GCF_002162155.2 Triticum dicoccoides
GGGATGGCCGGGGCGGCGAACCGGCGGTGGTGAGTGTTTTCGGGGCGGGCGGGGCGGCGCACCGCTGGCCGCGGGCAGCGGGGGACTGCTGTTTGGCCGGTGGTGGCTGGCGGCTCAGGGGGGCCGGAGGTTGAAGATGAACCACAGGCCCTTGATTTCATATCCAACGGCTGCAAAATCGACTGACCAGAGATGAAAAAGTCAGTCGACCGACGTGTAGCCTCACCTTGCTAGTGCGTTCAGTTTTGATAGCAAAATTCAGTTTCGGCAGCAAAATTCAGTTTCGACAGTTAGGTTCAGTTTCGACAGTTAAGTTCAGTTTTGACAGTTAAGTTCAGAGATGAGCGGCTGATGTATTTTAAATCTAGCACTTTGTGGTTTTGTATTTTACATCATGTATTGGAGATGCTATTAGAATTCCACTCAGGTTAACGTTGTCCGTTGTCTCTCTTATCCTGCTTCAGCCTCGGCGTCGTACAACTCACCGGAGCTGCTCCAACAACGAAACCCTCCATCACAGGGGAGCAGTACCTCGGGCTCCATCTCTAGACGCCTAAGATCTTCTTCCCCTCCTCCGACACCAAAGTCAGCCGGAGCATCCTCACCGGCCAACCCAATCACGCTGAGATCGCATGGCTTTGCCAAAGAGGTTGTACACTTGTTGCATCTCTTTTTTACTCTACATGTTATATATATTGTCCACTGAGCACACGGATTTGTTCCTTTAGTGTCTACTTGAAAGAAAAATGTAGGAATTATAATTTTCACTTGTCCTCCTTTTCAAATTCCTATTCATGAAGCACAAGACTAAGAGATAGTAGCATAATAGCACTATAACCGTACATTTTCTTGTGGTTTGACTTAATATCACCATGCTTCTTTGCATCCTGTGATCTTCCAATTGTTGTGAATCAAACACCCAAATTGGCAGAAATCCTCTGTTTTGAAATTCTCTATTTTGCATGTGCATTCCTATCCTATTCCTGTCTATTTCCTATCCCTGCATTTTTGGAGTCCTCCAATTCAAACGAGCCCTTACAGAATTACTTCCTTACAGATAGTTGTCAAAGAAAACCTTGCGTGGTTTGTCCCGGTCCTGCTGTGCCATCGTCCACCCCAGCTCAGCTGCTCCAATGACAGAAGGGTCCAGCACACCAGGGATCCAGCCTCCAGACTGTCTTTTGCCGCCTCAGATCTTCTTCCCCGCCGCTGGCAGCCATGAAAACTGCATTACCATCATCAACCGAGCAGATGACCTTGAGGACTACACGGGTCCGCAAGAGAGGTCGCACTCTTTCGTGTCTGCTTACGTTATGCATCGCTTAATATTACATGCTACTTTATCGTCTTGTTCACCGATTAGACTCTGAGTTAGCTCCAAACTAATGGTCAAACTTGAGTTTTTAAATGGTTGTGGGGTAGATATCAGGGCCGCTATCAATAGTATCTATCTACTGTGTGGTTAATCTCCGGTGTCTACTATGATTTTCATGTTGGGTGGGAAACAAACAATAAAGAAGCCATTTTCTGTATTTATTAACTGAAGCCATTATCTGCCTGCTATTATTGGTTTTGGGTCTATCCACAGGCTGCTACCATCACTCTGGATTTCTGCATGCACTCCTTACATAATCTCACTATGTTTTATTCCTATACATGATAGTTATTGTAAACAATGGAACTGAACATGTAAAGCAAAAGAGACGAGCCTTGCGTGGCAATATAGTTTCATGCAAACGTCGCTCCATGGTAGGCGCAAAGGCAGCCCCCCTCCACGCATTTCGGATTGTAATCGAGACCAAGATGTCTGTTCTGAGGGGGATTCAGAAGGAGAAGATAACTCCTATTTACCCCCTGAGGTCTTCGCTCTAACTTGGCATGCTGATGTTGGTTATATCATGCATATGGTGTCTTGCATTGCTTACTTTATACATCAAATATGTCATCTGCTTAGTTTAGACATCCTTTGTGCGAATGCCATCTGTTTAGTTTATTCATCGTTTATGTGAATTATGCAATGCCACCTTGTTTAGCCAGGCATCATATATGTGAATTTTGCAATGCCATCCTGCTTAGCCAGTCATCTTATATGTAAATTATATCAGGCCATCCTTTTTTTCGTTACATATTACATTCGTCAACAATGTTAGTACATTCAACTGCTCTTCGTGTGCATCAGCCATTTGACATGGTGATGGCAAATTCTGGAGTGAAAACAAGGTCTTCTGAGCAGACTATGCTATCTGACGAAGTGCATATCTTGCTGGTTACGGATAGCTCCCCAGAGGAGGATTCAGAGACAGATGACCAGTCCTATTCCCCCCCCCCCCCGAGGTGTATGCTCTAACTTGGCAGGGTTATGTTGCTCATATCGTG
>NC_041393.1:103714020-103776054 GCF_002162155.2 Triticum dicoccoides
TTCTGGAGTGAAAACAAGGTCTTCTGAGCAGACTATGCTATCTGACGAAGTGCATATCTTGCTGGTTACGGATAGCTCCCCAGAGGAGGATTCAGAGACAGATGACCAGTCCTATTCCCCCCCCCCCCGAGGTGTATGCTCTAACTTGGCAGGGTTATGTTGCTCATATCGTGTGTATGGTGTCTCGCATTGCTATGCCATTTGATTAGTTTAGACATGCTTTGTGTGAATGCCACCTGTTCAGTGCCTAATTACCATATATGTGAATTATGCATTGCCATCTTGTTGCAAGACATTATATATGTGAATTGTACAATGCTATCTTGTTACAAAGGCATTATATATGTGAATTATGCAATGCCATGCTGTTTAGCCAATCATTGTGTATGTGAATTATATCATGCTATCATTTTTTTGTATTACGTGTTCCATTTGTCGACAACGTTTGTTTATTCAACTACTCTTCCTGTGCATCAGCCATTTGAAGCGCTGATGGAAGTATCTGGAGAGAAAACAAGGTATTCAGAGTAGACAATGCTACCTGCTGAAGCAGACATCTTGCTGGCTACAGAGAGCTCCTCGGAGGAGGATTCATATACTGATGACCAGTCCTATTTTCCCCCTGAGGTCTATGCTCAAACTTGGCAGGGCTATATTACCCATGTCATGCATGTTGTCTTGCATTGCTTAGTTTTTACATCATATATAGATTGCCATCTGCTTACTTGCTTACTATATAAATCATATATTTGAATTATATCATGCCATCATGTTTACATAGTACATACACATCATCTATCTGAATTATGGCATGGCAACCCATTTAATAAAGACATCATATAGTTATATCATCTCATCCTGTTTAGTGTTTATAGTCATCATATTTAGAATTATGGCATTCTATCCATGAATGTATGTGAATTATGGCATGCCAACCTATTTAATAAACACATTATATAGTTATGTCATGTCATCCTGTTTACATAGTCTCATATTTTGAACTCTGTCTTTCCATCTTTTTTAGTTAGCCATCATAATGTGAAATTGTGTCATGCTATCCTGTTTAGTTAGCCATCATATATGTGAAATTGTGTCATGCTATCCTGTTTGGTTAGATAACATAAATATGAATTAGTTCATGCCCTCTTTTATTCCACACTATCCATTGCACCTCTCTATCATACAATGTCTATACTTTCAATTACTTTTCTTGTTTATCAGCCATTTGAATTGGAGAGCGTGATGGCAGTATCTAAGGGAGTAACAACACGGTCTTCAGAAAATATAGTGCTACCAGTTGATGCAGATAGAACCACGGTTGTACTTGCCCAAGGACTAGATCCACCACACATAACCTAGACTCTCGCAGATGGTACCCCTACCCAGTGGGATAGAGAACCAGCTACACCCCTTCTAACCCCATACCCGGCAGATAGTAACCCAGTTCCAGTTGACATAGCACCGTCTCCACCACAAAGCACCCAAACACAAGCGGTTAGTAAGGGAACTGCAGTGCCCAAATCACGAGGACCACCACTTCGAATCCCAACTCAACGCTTAAAGAAGAAGAAGATTTGTTCTCAGGTCAGGTTCTGTAGCTATGGTTCATACTCCTTTGCTCTTGCATTACTGTATTTACTCATACCAACTATTTTCAAATTTGAAGGATGGAATTGAAACTCCAATGGCGCAACAGGTATGTTTTAAACCTGTTTCTTTAACTGGTTTGCTGTTGTAACCTGCTCTATGCTGATTTCAGTTTCAATTGAATAAACAGTTATGTTCTCATGTCATGCACATTACAAGTGTTGTTATTGCTCTATAGTTACCACAATTATATTCTGTCTATTCTACTTTGTCTTGAACAAATATTATTTGAACTGTGTCTCTATCTTGATTTGGCAACAAAAACTAGAATGATATAGACCATTAAGTGACCATGGCACATAGATATATGTTTGTTTCATACTGTTATCCTGTCCACTTTACTACTGAACTCATTTACCAAAATGAGTTTCATATACAACATGGTAAACATGTGATGTGTCTGCTTGTTTCTCTTTTAGAATGCGGACAACATATTGGAGAACAGTACCACGTTATCCAATGGTAAAGGAAGTAATGCAGATAAGGTTCAAGATAGTGAGACATCCCTGTTGGTCTCCAAGAAAGCTGATAAAAACTATCTTGACGACAGTGAGGGAACCCAAAAGTCCTGTCTTGATGTAGTGTTCGAGTTACTGGCCACTACTGCTGGCACAAGCTCTTCGAACTCGCTGCCTGAATCAGTTCGTCTTCTTGAGTCTCAACTTCAAGTTGAAATACATGGATCAGATGTGCTGCGACAGGAAGCTGAAGGACTGAGGAAGTCCCTGCAGAATTCAGATGCATATTTTCTGGTGCAACAGCAAGCGCTGGAGGATTTAAGCGCCAAACAAGAGAAAGTTAATAAGCTTGCTAAGCATCATGCCAACATTATGGGTACCGAGGATATTGTTTCTTGAGATCTTCTGAAGTGGTTTCAGTTCTGGATTTGTTTTGCTGCGGCATTTATTTGCGCTGGTCACCAACTTTGACAACCAGTGTATACGATATGCTGCTTTGTTCCCTATATTTGCAGTGCTGGCGAACTTTGATGCCCAGTGGATGTAATATGTGTAACAGCCGTGATAGCCTAGCATAAGTTGCTTTCTTATTTATTTCCTTGTTGTCTTGTTTATTTGTTTGCTTGTAGTCAGTGCAGTTCTTTTTAAAACTAGGCCACAATAACCATAGGCTAATATTTACTGTAGTGACACTAGGCCTCCTACGGGCCGTAGAAACAGTGGGCCTTCTACGGGCCATAGAAACAGTAGGCCTTCTATGGGTCGTAGAAACAATGGGCCTTCTACGGGCCGTAGAAACAATGGGCCTTCTACGGGCCGTATCATCAATGGGCCTTATACGGGCCATATGACCATAACGGGCCATCGTTAATAGGCCGCATTTGATGACGCTATGAAAACGGCCCAATGTATTAACGGACCACAAACGGGCCGATGTAACCACAGGCTTAATTTGGCCCACAAGCAGAAAATGACAGTAACGGGCCGTAAGTAAATGAATGCTGGAAATGAGCCCAAGAATAAATGGGCTCTGAGAAGGCCGAAAGATAACATTTGCTGGAAACGGCCCAACTGAATAACGGGCCCTTAATGGGTATAAAGTGATATACTGTTCATTACGGGCCAGTTTCACCACAGGCCGTTAGTGGGTGTAAAGTGATACACTGTTCATTGCGGGTAGTTTCACCACGGGCCGTTAATAGGCCAAGAGTTACATAGGGCCTCATATGGGCCGAAAGACGTCATGGGCCATACATGGGCCAGAAGTGAAAACGGGATGTAATCATATTGGATGGCCCAGATGACGCTACTGGGCCTAATTCGGATAGGGCGTAATGGGCCTTGGGTTAGCGGGCTGTAAATGGGCTATATGTGAACAGGCCGTTAACAGGCTTTCCATGGGCCGGCCTGCCACCTTTTGACCAAGTCAAACGGGCCGGCCTTTTCACAAGAATGGGCCTCTGTTGGGTCGTGCCACGTGTCGACGTATCATAGGCGCCTTCTGTCCAATGAGTGGATGACATCTGTCCCAACGGTGAGCTGACACGTGTTTCCTCCAGCCAATGATGATTTTACACATGGAAATCCCCATTGGTCGGGGCTGTTAACGGGTTATCGGATCCAAAACCCGACCTGATAGCTTAAAAGCGTTCTATTACGGTGGATGCCACGTGTCGGTCACCCTTGACGAAAGCAGTTCTGTGACGCGCGATTTATCGTCATGGAAGTGGACACTCCCGTGATGATAATTTTGGTAATGTCATCAAACACTTCTACGACAGCACAGGTATGACTGTGTTGATTCTGTCATAAATTTTTCATGGATGTACATGCATGACAAAAAACGCGACCTACTGTGAAAAACACGTATCATCACGGAAGTGTATTTTTTTTGTAGTGTCCTCTTCAGCGTCCTCTTCCTCTTCATCGTTGCATTCCACTTCCTCTTCCTCTTCCTCTTCCTCTTCTTCGACGTTGTCTTCATCTTTGTCTTCCTCTTCATCTTCCACCACCTTCTTGTTATTGGCTCTAGGTCTTGCTTTCTGTTTCTTCTCTGGCATTTTGCTTGTCTTTCAGCATCTGCGCGCTTCGGGCATGTTCTTGCATTATGTGGTGCATACTCCTTGCATATGCTACAAAGCCTGCTGCTTGCTTTCTGTGGGTGTGGTCCCTTCTTTTGTTCCATAACTTTGGGATGCTGTTTTTGAGATTTGGGTTGCTTGACATCCTCAGCATTGTTTCTTTCCAAGAGTGTTGGACAGGTCAGCTTGTTGTGTCCCGCAACCTGGTTGCACGCACTGCATTTCCCGTGTCCAAGTGGCACTCCGTTCTCATCGTGCACGACAACTCTTCCTGCAGGTGGTGCCTTTATTTGAGCTCTCTTGTTACTTTTCTTTGCTGCAGTAATTTTCTTCCTACCCTTTGTTTTAGAATACAACGGCAATTTCATCGTCTCTTGTTGTCGCTGCTCCATTGATTGGCCATCACCCTGCTTGCATTGGTTGGCTTCAGCGGCGGCGCTGAGCATTTCAGTTGCATAATAATGAAGGTCATCTTCAGATCAGCGTCCTCTTCAGCCATCCTTTCGTCAGCATCCGCTTGATTTGCTCAATGTATTGCATCAAGCTCTTCCACAAGCCTCTTGAGAACATAGTATGCTCTGTCATATTGCCGGTCACATCTCATCGCTTTCTTGTTAACCATCAAATTCAGCTGCAGCAAGATGTCTTGCTTCGATAGCCTTGAGCTGCCATCCGATGTGGTTGTGTTGTAGTCCCTTGTATCAAAGGTTGGTTGTGATCTTGCAGTTTTTGTGTACCGTTTGAGGATATACTTGTTTGGAAAATTGTCAAGCTTGAGGTAGTCCAGTATGTTCATGATGTGAAGGCAGAACAAGCCTGCATTTTTGTGATGAATGCAGAATACATAGTTTGTGAGCCAGCAATGAGTTTCATAAATTTTGATATGATACTACTAGTCTAGCTATTTAATGACCTCATTTTTTCGCTCACCCATGTGTGTCCAGAGCTTGCATTCACACTCATATATTTCATTCTCTGGGTCAGCTACAACCTGGAATTCATGCTTTGACCAGGAAAATCTTTCTTCATCATCATGGCCAGGCTTGTTATGGTAGTACACAAGGTACTTAGTGGGCTCTGTTGTACGCTTTGCGCGAAATAGCGTTGCCTTTCTCATCATATTCCTCATCTTGGTGTACACGGCTCTCGTATACTTGATAGACATGTCTTCCTCATAGCCATAAGTTGTTTTTGTCACAGGATTGGTCTGCACATGTCAAAAAGTGAGATATTAGTCGAAGCAGAGTCATGGGTTTCATTTTTTTAAATTCAAAGTGCACATGTCGAAGGTAAAACAGAACATTATGGGGGTGTTTTGTACTTGTCATCATACCATGCTGGTCATTGTTTGCTCGTTCTGCTTCTGCATCCGAGTTTGTATGCAAGCATTGACCCGCCTAGCAAACTTGTGTAGGTTCTGGGTCCCCTTTACAAACCCTTTCTTTTGGCATGTGGTTCATGCTCTTGCTTAGTTGTGTGGAAGTCATTCTAGCACAGAAAATGTTCTTGTAATATGCTGAAATCAACATCTTCCTATTACTCTAGAGCTGCATCATCATCTGGTCGTTCTCCAGGTTGTACTTGTGCACGAGTTTAGCCCAGGCATCTTCAAACTCCGTTGGCATCAGCGGCCAGTTTAATATAGCTGTGAACTCCTCTTTGAATGTTTTATACTTTTTGTACAGCAACGTGAGGTATTCCCTGTACTTCTTCAAGATGTGTCAACGACATAGCTTGTGGACGGTGTTTGGAAATGATTGTGGTATAGCATTCGCCATCAATGGGCATTGGTCTGCATGAATTAAAAAAATGAAACTTGATTCTTTTTTTGTACTGATGGTGAACTTATGTTGTACAAGTACTTGAACTTCACATGCAGCAATATGACTATCTAAAAATGGCACATGTATTTTTTCTTACGGCAGTGTTCTTGAACTTCTGTGGTACCAGTGCTTGAACTTAACAGGTAGCAGTAGGACTACCTAGTAGTGTCACACTCAAATTTTTCTTACAGCAGTGTTATTGAACTTCTGTGGTACCAGTGCTTGAACTTCACATAAATAACTATATTTTTCTAAACATGTTACATGTTTTTTCTTTACATCTTTTTGTCCTTGAACTTCTATGATTCCTGTACTTTAACTTCACATTCATGACTAGTTTTTTTTTCTAAACATGTGACAGATAATTTTGCTTTCTTATACTGTTAGTTGGACTTCTGTGCTAACAGTGGTTGAACTGCTTGCTGTATATTATTTTCTAAACATGTGCCAGATAATTTTCATTTCTTCTGCTGTTAGTTGGACTTATGTGCTAACAGTTGTTGAACTGCTTGTTGTATATTATTTTCAGATAAAACCAAATATACCCAATACAGACCCATAGACTGAAAAGATGATGAAGCTTGAGGAGTTTTTTATTTGAACTCACCTGTTAGAATGCAAGTTGGGTGCTTGTTGTTCATGCACCGTAGAAATGTATCGAACAGTCACTTGAATGACTTTGCATCTTCGTCACTTATCAGGGCAACAGCAAATATCGTTGACTGCAAGTGATGGTTTGTTCCAACAAACACTCCCAGGGGCATATGAAATATGTTGGTCTTGTAAGTCGTGTCGAATGTTACGCAATCGCCGAAGTCTTGATAGGCTCCTTGGTAGCTTGCATTGGACCAGAAAATGTTTTTAATTGACTTGTCCTTGTCCACTTGGATGTCATAGAAAAACTCATCATTTATCGCCTTCATGTCTTTGAAGAATGAAACAAGTTTCAATACATCATCCAAATCATCTTTCCTTGCATTCATGGCTTTCCTGCAAATCACATGCAAACATGCATTTGTTTATTTTTTGCTAGCAAAGGGTTGTGAGCTAGGATGCTATTTTACATTGCAGTATGTGGGTGTTTGAATACTTACTGGTTTAGCAGGTCTCGTCCGGTCATGCTTAGGAAGTAGCTTCCATCTTCATTTTCAGGTAGCATGGACATGATTGTTGTGTGCTTGACATCATGGTACTGCAGGAGCTTTACGTACTCCAAAATAGTGGGGTCATAATTCTTGTGTGAGTGCAAAAGCACGAGCATGTCATCAGTTTGCATGAGCTGGTGATTATGATTGTACTCAATGTCCACTGCCACGCATGTGCCATCCTCCTGCACCTTCACCCTCATTCTTGCATTGCAGCCCGTCCTCTGCGATGTTTTGTTTGCTTCCTGCTGGCCTCTAAAATAGAATATGTGTGTATCCCTTGGAAGGCGCAAACAAAATACTTGTGGTTGTCATTTCCACCCATCTTCCTGATTCCAAAACCAGCGTGTCTGGCATATCTGTTATAAAATTCACTTGTTTTCTCTACATCTTTGAATCACATCTTTAGTCTTGGTATTAGATAATCCGGTAGATCTGGCGTCTGCAGAAAAATAAAAAATCCAAACAACACCTTAAAATGTAGTTTATGAACTTGTTATCCTAGAGGGAGCAGAAAATTTGCAGATAATACAAGATGCGTATATAAATATTTTTTGTTTCACTTACGTGCGTGTATGATCGCAACTCCACCGGTGTCGGCTGCTGTCCCTCTGGGATGGGGCATGGCGGAGTAATCATAGCAGGATGCAGCAGTGGATCACGAGGAGGAAGGAGGGCTGAAGATGGCCTCTCTCTTGTTTGCGTCCTTTTTGCTTGAGGTGGTTGTGGAGGTATTGCGATCCTGGTCTTGGTTTGCTCTTTTGTTTTGTGAAGCAATCCATCTACCCTATGCCCCGTACAATTCTGAATTGTAGCAGCAGCAGCAGGATCAAACAGTGGTAGTGTGCATCTCACTCTCCTCCGTGTGTGTGTTGCTGTTGGATTTGTCCCGGGATCCGATTTATTTGCTTCGCTTTGGCATTGATGAGGCACACCAGGATAACCTCCAGAGTTACACGCAGGACTTGAGCTAACCCCCTCCTCCATCAGCATGCTTGGGAGTCTGCTGGTGGATACAAAGAATCCGCGGGGGATTTCCGGCGTCACCCAATTAGGTGGAGGCGCAAACTTGTGCAGATATGGCTGTGACCCAGCTTCTTGGGAGTATCCATGTGTTTCGGGTGTCATCCATTTTTGGTCCGGAGCAGGTTGGTAATGCTATTGGTGCGTTTGAGGTGTGACCCATTGAGAGGGTGGTGCAACGCGTACAGGCTTTGGATTGTGTACTTGCTGCTGGGAACTTCTAAGCTTCTTCATGCATCTCTCGTCTTGCTGACATAAAAGAAAAATATGTCTATTAGCACACAAGTTATATCTGCATATACCTTTGTAACTGAACTTAGCATTATTCACAGTCTGAACTTCTCATATAAAAGTGGTGAGAGCCATCACAATATGCACTGAGCTGAGCATCTGCCAATGCCTTTGTAACTGAACTTCTTGTTTTGCAAAGGGGAAATACTGTCTACACTAAAAAAACCTGAACCTTCATGAGCTTTTTGAATGGTTGGACCGCTAGTGCATACCAACCTGACCTTCAAGTCGTATCACATGCATGTTCTATTTTCCTTTTATTTTTTTGAATGTGAATGCAGGCAGATTTTATAGTGTTTGTAGCCCGGACTGAGGCTCACATACTACCTGAACTTCACATGCGTGTAAGCAGGCAGGCAGATTTTACAATGTTGTTTTGTAGCCTGGACTGAGGCTCACATACTACCTGAACTTCACATGCATGTAAGCAGGCAGGCAGATTTTACAATGCTATTTTGTAGCCTGGACTAAGGCTCACATACTACCTGAACTTCACATGCGTATAAGCAGGCAGGCAGATTTTACAATGTTGTTTTGTAGCCTGGACTGAGGCTCATACACTACCAGAACTTCACATGGTTGTAAGCAAGAGATTTAAAAAAATCTTTTGTAGCCTGGACTGATGCTCACACACCACCTAAACTTCACATAGCTGTAAGCAAATAACAAACCAAATGAAGGAAGAAGTTCAACCATACCCTGGCTATAAGTTCGGCCAACCTTTTTCCAGCAGCTGATAGGACACCTTGAGAACAATTCGTCATGGAGGTATGAGAGGAATCCCATGGCAATCCATATCTTGCAGAGGGCGCGAAGTTCATCCGCATGAAGCAAGAAGGTCAGAGAATGCAAGATTGAAGAAGAAGGCAAAATTGGGAGGAAGTTCATGTACTGTTGCGGCTGAATTTGAGGGCGCAGCAGATGCCGCCTCCGTGGAGGAGTTGCTACGTTGGTCGCGCCGCTCGCTGTAGCTTGTGTCGGGCCCGTCATCTGGTCTGCCAAGTCTTCGGGCGGTGGCGATGGGACGAGGATGCGGCTTCCTGAAGTCCATGGCGGCTTCGCCACGTCCAGGTGACGCGGGCTCCCTCGCGCCGGCGTCTGTCGTCGCTCGCTCACCCGCGCCGGTGGCCGGCCATGAGCTGGAGACGGAGGGGAGGCGGCGGACCCGGCCGGCCAGGACCTGGGGAAGGAGGGGAGGCGGCGGATCCGGCCGGCCAGGAGCTGTAGACGCGGGGGAGGCGACGGATCCGATGAAGATTGGCGGCGACCACGGGGGCGGGTCGCGGATCGAGGGGAGGAGGGGTGCTGGGGCGGCTCGGGTGTCGGCGTTCTGGGAACGGGGGTCCCCAGACTTGCCTGCATGGCTTGCGGCGTGGCTTAAAGGGGCCCCAGTGCAGCCCATCTTCATCAACACAAGCTCAAGACCCTCGCGAGGGGCCAAGCCTCGCGGGGCGGACGACAAGGAACTTCCTCAGGCACGGCCTCATTAGGTGGGCTCGCGAGGAGGCGGAGAGTTCAAGGCGGGGTGCCTCGCGAGGTGCCCATGACGCAAGCCATGACGACCAAGGGCGCCAGTCGGGCGCCAGCCCGCGCAGTGTCCTCCTTTCCTCTTTGGTGCAAAGGGAGCAAGCACAGGCGAGAGCATCAAGCAAAGGCATCCATTTCGGTGCAACAAGACCAAGACAAGCCCAACGGCAGGAAGGAAGTCATTGTGGAGCCCAAGCAGGCATCACCTCCTAGCAGTTCATCGCACCAACCAAGAACAGACCCTCGCGAGGCTGTTCTTCCTTGTATTGTTCATCATCAGCCCAAGAGGCAATCCACCACACCACACACTGGAGTAGGGTATTACACCACAATGGTGGCCTGAACCAGTTTAAATCTTTTGTCTCTTGTGTTGTTCTGTTTGGTAGTTTAGATCCTAGCGATTCAGCGAGTAACAGGCAGGCAGAGAGTTAAATCTTCGCGTGCACCCCAGTGTTCGAACCTCAAGGGTCTGCTGGAACCCGAAATCCGACATTTGGCGCGCCAGGTAGGGGTGCGCCGGAATTTGCCTTCCATCGTCTTGTTCTTCTCCGACCACCGCATCCATGTCTGATGCTCGTCAGGCTCGCGCCGAGCACCGAGCCGCCCTCGCTTCCCACGTCGCCCAGACGGCTCCCGTCGGCGAGCGCCCTCGTCGTTCCCCATCGCCTGCCGTCAACGCCGCCACCGGCCCGGCGGGGAACAAACAGCAAGCATCGTCCTAGCATCCATCCATGAGGTGGGACGGCTGCACTGCCACACCCTCGCTCACCCCCGCTGGTTCTTCGTCACGTGCGCCCCACGCGGCCATGGAGGCCCGAGGCGCGCTCATCGCGGCAAACGAGCTCCTGCGCTACCGCCCCATCGACGATGTCTACGAAGAGTGGCTCGACCGAGTCGCCGAGCTCGTCCGCGCCACCGGGGGCTCCCCCGCGCCGTCCTTCTCGCTGCACCGCGCCCCACCATGCGCGGGCAATGAAGCTCCTGGGGCACCCCAGCCACCTCCTCCTCAAGAAGGTGCCCTGGCCCCAAGGCGCGCGGCCCCTGGGCGGAACCCACTCCGTCAGGCGCCAGCGCAGCAAGAGCAGAGCTGCCAAGAAGTCCCTCGCCCTCGAGAAGCTGCCCGAGCGCTCCCTGCTCCAGCACGTCAAGACCCTGGGCTGCCCCCAGCCGCGGCGCATGGGGACCTGCAGGACCAATCTCTTCGTTGCCCAAGGCCTCCTGTGGCCACAGCGGGCTGCCGCGCCTTCACCTCCGAGCTACGCAGCGTCGCGTGGCCCGACAAGTTCAAGCCAGACCTGCCTCCTCGCTACGACGGCACGGCTGACCCTGCAGAGTTCCTCTAGCTCTACGAGTTGGGCATCGAGGCTGCCAATGGAGACGAAAAGGTCATGGCAAACTGGTTTCCCATGGCGCTCAAGGACGGAGCCCGCACCTGGCTCCTGAATCTGGCTCCAGGCACGATCTCCTCCTGGGACGAGATGCGCACCCACTTCATCGCCAACTTCCAGGGTACTCGCGACCGGCCACCCGCTGTGAGCGACATGCGCCGTATCAAGCAGCAACTAGGGGAAACCCTGCAGAAGTACATCCAGCGCTTCAACAATGTACACCTCAAGATCCCCAAGGTAACAGAGGAGGCAATCATCTCAGCCTTCTCCGACGGTGTGCGCGACATCAAGATGAAGGAGGAGTTGGCGATGCATGAAGACTTGTGCACCTCCTTCGAGCTGTTCAACTTGGCGACCAAGTGCGCCAGGGCTGAGGAGGGACGCCTCTCCTTCCTCGAGCTGCCTGCCGTGGACCCATAAGAGAAGAAGCCTAAGGCCAAGGACGTGAGGCGCAAGGGGGCTGCCGTACTCGCGGCAGAGCCAGACACCAAGCGGGGCAGAGATCAGCCCGAATCCTCCAAGGGCAGTCGGTACTGCGTGTACCACGACCTCCACACCCACAACACCAATGAATGCCAAGAGCTCCGGGCCGTGCGTGAAGGAAGGGTCGGCAGACGTCCCGACCGCAGCGACCGGGGCTACGGCCGAGGAGGAGGAAGGAATGCAGGACGTTGGGAAGACCGCGGCCCACGCCAAGGGTGGCGCGACCAACCTCGCGAGGATCGCTGGCAGGACCCGCCTCGCAAGGGAGGCTGGAGGGATCAGCCTCGCGAGGATCGCCCGCAAGGGAACGCAGGCCTCCCTCCGCTGCCGCCGCAGCCAAGGAGAAATGAAGACCGTCATCAGGACGAGGGGGCTGGGGGCTTCTAGGAACCACGTGCAATCGCCTGCATCCTGGGTGGAGCTCAAGCCCCAGCCTCTCAGCGCATCTTCAAGCAGTTCGCCCGCGAAGTGAATGCAGTCCTCCCCAAGCTCGAGGCCACGCGCCCTCTTAGGTGGTCAGCATGTGCCATCACGTTCAGCTCAACGGATCAGCTCAAGTGCGCGGCCACAGCCGGGGTCCTCCCGATGCTTTGTTCCCCAATCATCAGCCATGTGCTGGTCACCAGGACCCTCATCGACGGCGGGGCAGGGCTCAACGTCCTGTCCGTGGAAACGTTCAACAATCTCCAAGTGCCCTACAGCCAGCTTCAGCCAACCAAGCCTTTCTCCGGAGTCACCGATGGCTCCACGGTCCCGATTGGGCAGGTCCGCCTTCCTGTCACCTTCAGGGCACGCGACAACTACCGCACCGAGCTCATCGACTTTGACGTCGCCCACATTCGCCTGCCGTACAACGCCATCCTCGGGTACCCGGCACTGGCCAAGTTTATGGCCGTAACCCACCACGGCTACAACGTCCTCAAGATACCAGGAAGTGGCAGGGTCATCACGGTGCCCTGTGAAGAGAGAGACGCAGTGTACTCCCTGGAGCGAGCCTTTCAGGCCGCGTCACTGGAAGACCCGGACCGCGGAAGCAGGAGGCTTCCCGAGGCCGCCCCCAAGAAGAAGAAGACATCGTCTGGCCCGACCCTTAGGAGGCAGGCCCCTCAGGGCTCGCGCCTGCTCAGGGGGAACCTCCTTCCATCGCATAGGGAAGTGCGCTTGGCGCCTTCCTCAGGCAGGGCTCGGGGGCTCTCCCCTGGAGGGCCGCCGACCTTGCCAAGGTCATGAGGGAGGCCCTTGGGCACCACGTGGAGGCATGTTTCGAAGCACGTTTCCCTCAAGAAGGAGCAAGGCAAGGAGGGCCAAACCCTCAGGAGTTCATCGGCAAGGCCATTCAGGAGCTACAGGAGTCAAGGGTCATGAGAGGCAGCCGCCGCTTACCCACTGTGGCCCCCCATCCAAGCGAGGATGGTGGGCTGCGCGTCTGCATCGACATACCGGGGCTCAACCGAGCCGCGTCTCAGGAGTGCCTCTGGCCCTCGCAAGTGGGACGCTGCGAGGGTCCGCCCCACAGCTACGTTCGCATGCCTTACGGCTTGCCGAACGCGGCTGCTGCGCACCAGTGCCCCATGAGGGCCATCCTGGAGGCTCAAGATGTCACGCGTTCCGTAGCCCTGGTGGAGATGAAGATGGCCCGTGAGGAGCCGCCAGCGCCTCCGGGGCCTCCTGAGGCCCCTGGGCCTGGGGGCTCGTGAGGATCGGCTCCCGCAGCCCACCGAGTCTGCTACACCAACACCCCTTCGTCCCCAACATCATCAGGTGACATCTTTCAAGTTTCATTTCCAGCTGGGAGCGCCCTCAGGGCCGCATTATTCCCAGGCCGCGTGGGTCCGTCCCTGCGGCGTGTATCCCTTTTATTTCATGTTCTTAGCTTACCTTATTGGGGGCGCCCCTCGGGCTGCATCATCCCCAAGTCGCTCGGGCCTGACCCAGCGGCATGTACCCTTCTTGCGTTTATCTTAGGGCTATGCTTTCAACCCATCATGCTTGTTATTTGGTGCCTTTTCCTCCTAGGTGTCGGAATCTTGGGCGTTAAAGGGGGGTGCCTGAGCATCGCGACTCAGGGCTCCTACCGGCTCTCCAGCCCTCACCCTCTGGTCTTGTCCATGGCATCGCGACCTGGCATGCCAGCGACGGCTGAGACCAGCTCGAGAGCCGGGACCTGAGGACGTAGAGTTTCGACATCTAACCCAGCTTGCGCGTTAAAGGGGGGGCCCGAGCATTGTGACTTAGGGCTCCTACCGGCTCTCCAGCCCTCACCCTCTGGTCTTGTCCATGGCATCGCGACCTGGCATGCCAGCGACGACTGAGACCAGCTGGAGAGCTGGGACCCGAGGACGTAGAGTTTCAACATCTAACCCAGCTTGCGTGTTAAAGGGGGGGTGCCTGAGCATCGCGACTCAGGGCTCCTACCGGCTCTCCAGCCCTCACCCTCTGGTCTTGTCCATGGCATCGCGACCTGGCATGCCAGCGACGGCTGAGACCAGCTCCAGAGCCGGGACCCGAGGACGTAGAGCACCGGCATCTGGCCAAATTTGCAGGAACACACTCCAAGATAAGGCCCAGAGCCAGGCACAACCCGCCTTGAGGTAGGGCCCCATGAGTCCTACGCTGGCCCACGGGTGCCCAGATACACCTCGTCAAGCCCTACCGTGCCAGCCACGTGTTAGGGTGGGGCTGCATACGCCCCGGGGGCTCCTCCCGGAGGGGAGCCCCCTCCCACGCACTAGTGGAAGCACCATTCTCCGCGCTGGCTGACGACACTGCCGAGGAGAGGCTATGCCCGTACACATACGGAAGCGCTATGCTCCGCGCTGGTGATAAACAACTGAGGGTGGCCCCCGGGCCACATCAACCTCAGGGAGCCCGGAGCTTAGTGTCTGGCCTCATCGCAACGCCTCCCCTCAGGAGTGCCGCGCGAAGGGGCTGGGCACGGGGGCTGCGCCTGGGTCACGCCCAGACGCACGCCGCCTGGCCAGGCCCCCCCGGGCCTGGTTCGTCGCACGCCCCTCCCCGAGCGGAGCCAAGGTGCGAAGGCCGTTTGAGCGTCAAGGGGGACTCCTGAGCATCGCGACTCAGGAGCCTAACTGGTCACGTAGACCCTCACCCCTTAGTTCCGAAAGGCTAACGGCGGTTGAGGTATGCGCGGGGCCGGGCTCTGCAGACGTAGAACGGCAGATCCACCCACATCTCACCTCCCTACTTGCTGTTCGAGAGCCAAGGGGGACTCCTGAGCATCGCGACTCAGGAGCCTAACTTGTCACGTAGCCCCTCACCCCTTGGTCCCGTCCTGGTTTTCGGTCGGGGCCAATGGCGGCTGAGGTATGCATGGGGCCGGGCTCTGCTGGCGTAGAACATAAGCAAGTAGGAAGGAATAGCGCAAATTTCAGGGAATTCAAAAGCAAATATTATAGTCCATACTGTTATCACAGCACCAAATGCAAGTTTTAACGCCTCCCCGAGGCATGGTACATGTTGGAAATATGCCCTAGAGGCAATAATAAAAGGGTTATTATTATATTTCCTTGTTCATGATAATTGTCTATTATTCATGCTATAACTGTATTATCCGGAAATCGTAATACACGTGTGAATACATAGACCATAATATGTCCCTAGTAAGCCTCTAGTTGACTAGCTCGTTGATCAACTGATAGTCATGGTTTCCTGGCTATGGACATTGGATGTCGTTGATAACGGGATCACATCATTAGGAGAATGATGTGATGGACAAGACCCAATCCTAAGCATAGCACAAGATCGTGTAGTTCGTTTGCTAGAGCTTTTCCAATGTCAAGTATCTTTTCCTTAGACCATGAGATCGTGTAACTCCCGGATACTGTAGGAGTGCTTTGGGTGTACCAAATGTCACAACGTAACTGGGTGACTATAAAGGTGCACTACAGGTATCTCCGAAAGTGTCTGTTGGGTTGACACGGATCGAGACTGGGATTTGTCACTCCGTATGACGAAGAGGTATCTCTGGGCCCACTCGGTAATGCATCATCATAATGATCTCAAAGTGACCAAGTGGTTGGTCACGGGATCATGCATTACGGTACGAGTAAAGTGACTTGCCGGTAACGAGACTGAACGAGGTATTGGGATACCGACGATCGAGTCTCGGGCAAGTAACGTACCGATTGACAAAGGGAATTGTATACGGGGTTTGATCGAATCCTCAACATCGTGGTTCAACCAATGAAATCATCATGGAACATGTGGGAGCCAACATGGGTATCCCTATCCCGCTGTTGGTTATTGACCGGAGATTCGTCTCGGTCATGTCTGCATGTCTCCCGAACCCGTAGGGTCTACACACTTAAGGTTCGGTGACGCTAGGGTTATTAGGAAGACTTGTATGTGATTATCGAATGTTTTTCGGAGTCCCGGATGAGATCCCGGACGTCACGAGGAGTTCCGGAATGGTCCGGAGGTGAAGTTTTATATATGGGAAGTTGTCATGCGGACACCGGAAAGTTTCGGGGGCATATCGGTATTGTACCGGGGCCACCGGAGAGGTTCCGGGGGTCCACCGGGAAGGGCCACCCCTCTGGGAGGGCCACATGGGCCGCAAGGGGCAGGGAACCAGCCCCTGGAGGGCTGGGCGCGCCCCCCACCTTGGGCCCATGCGCCTAGGGTTGGGGGGAAACCGTAGAGGGGGCGCCCCCCTTGCTTGGGGGGCAAGTCCCCCCTCCCTGGCCGCCGCCCCCCCTCTAGATCCCATCTAGAGGGGTCGGCCCCCCTTGCCCCTTCCCCTATAAATAGAGGGGTGAGGGAAGGGCTTCTATACACAACCCAAGGCGCAGCCCCTCCCCTTCCCAACACCTCTCCTCCTCCGTTACGTGCTTGGCGAAGCCCTGTCGGAGTACTGCTGCACCAACACCACCACGCCGTCGTGCTGCTGTTGGAGCTATGTTCCTCAACCTCTCCTTCCTCTTTGCTGGATCAAGACGGAGGAGACGTTGTCCGTCCCATACGTGTGTTGAACGCAGAGGTGCTGTCCGTTCAGCACTTGGTCATCGGTGATCTGAATCACGGCGAGTACGACTCCATCATCACCCATCCCTTGAATGCTTCCGCACGCGATCTACAAGTGGTATGTAGATGCAAACTCACTCCCTTGACTCGTTGCTTAGATGGACTCATAGATGGATATTGGTGAAACCGTAGGAAAAATTTTAATTTTCTGCAACGTTCCCCAACAGTGGCATCATGAGCTAGGTCTATGCGTAGTTCTCTATTGCACGAGTAGAACACAATTTTGTTGTGGGCGTAGATCTTGTCAACTTGCTTGCCGCTACTAGTCTAATCTTGCTTCAGCGGTATTGTGGGATGAAGTGGCCCGGACCAACCTTACACGTACGCTTACGTGAGACCGGTTCCACCGACTGACATGCACTAGTTGCATAAGGTGGCTGGCGGGTGTCTGTCTCTCCCACTTTAGTTGGAGCGGATTCGATGAAAAGGGTCCTTATGAAGGGTAAATAGAAGTTGACAAAATCATGTTGTGGTTATTCGTAGGTAAGAAAACGTTCTTGCTAGAACCCAATTGCAGCCACGTAAAAGATGCAACAACAATTAGAGGACGTCTAACTTGTTTTTGCAGCAATTGTCATGTGATGTGATATGGCCAGAAGTTGTGATGAATGATGAATGACATATTGTGATGTATGAGATCATGTTCTTGTAATAGGAATCATGACTTGCATGTCGATGAGTATGACAACCGGCAGGAGCCATAGTTGTTGTCTTTATTTTTTGTATGACCTGCGTGTCATTGAAGAACGCCATGTAAATTACTTTACTTTATTGCTAAACACGTTAGCCATAGAAGTAGAATTAGTCGTTGGCATGACAACTTCATGAAGACACGATGATGGAGATCATGATGATGGAGATCATGGTGTCATGCCGGTGACAAGATGATCATGGAGCCCCGAAGATGGAGATCAATGGAGCTATATGATATTGGCCATATCATGTCACTACTATATAATTGCATGTGATGTTTATTATGTTTATGCATCTTGTTTACTTAGAACGACGGTAGTAAATAAGATGATCCCTTACAACAATTTCAAGAAGTGTTCTCCCCTAACTGTGCACCGTTGCTAAAGTTCGTCGTTTCGAAGCACCACGTGATGATCGGGTGTGATAGATCCTTACGTTCACATACAACGGGTGTAAGACAGTTTTACACATGCAAAACACTTAGGGTTAACTTGACGAGCCTAGCATGTACAGACATGGCCTCGGAACACGGAGACCAAAAGGTCGAACACGAGTCGTATGGAAGATACGATCAACATGAAGATGTTCACCGATGATGACTAGTCCGTCTCACGTGATGATCGGACACGGCCTAGTCGACTCAGATCGTGTAACACTTAGATGACCAGAGGAATGTCTAATCTGAGTGGGAGTTCATTTAATAATTTGATTAGATGAACTTAATTATCATGAACTTAGTCTAAAAACCTTTGCAAATATGGCTTGTAGATCAAATGGCCAACGCTCATGTCAACATGAACTTCAACGCGTTCCTAGAGAAAACCAAGCTGAAAGATGATGGCAGCAACTATACGGACTGGGTCCGGAACCTGAGGATCATCCTCATAGCTGCCAGGAAACAATATGTCCTAGAAGGACCGCTAGGTGATGCACCCGTCCCAGAGAACCAAGACATTATGAATACTTGGCAGTCTCGTGCTGATGATTACTCCCTCGTTCAGTGCGGCATGCTTTATAGCTTAGAACCGGGGCTCCAAAAGCGTTTTGAGCAACACGGAGCATATGAGATGTTCGAGGAGCTGAAACTAGTTTTCCAAGCTCATGCCCGGGTCGAGAGATATGACGTCTCCGACAAGTTCTATAGTTGTAAGATGGAGGAAAATAGTTCTGTCAGTGAACACATACTCAAAATGTCTGGGTTGCACAACCGCATGACCCAGCTGAACATTAACCTCACAGATGAGGCGGTCATTAACAAAATCCTTCAGTCGCTCCCACCAAGCTACAAGAGCTTTGTGATGAACTACAATATGCAGGGGATGATGAAGACCATTCCTGAAGTATTTTCAATGCTGAAGTCAGCAGAGGTTGAAATCAAGAAAGAACATCAAGTGTTGATGGTCAATAAGACCACTAAGTTCAAGAAGGGCAAGGGCAAGAAAAACTTCAAGAAGGACGGCAAGGATGTTGCCGCGCCCGGTAAGCCAGTTACCGGGAAGAAGTCAAAGAATGGACCCAAGCCTGAGACTGAGTGCTTTTATTGCAAGGGGAAGGGTCACTGGAAGCGGAACTACCCCAAATACTTAGCGGATAAGAAGGCCGGCAACACCAAAGGTATATTTGATATACATGTAATTGATGTGTACCTTACCAGTACTCGTAGTAACTCCTGGGTATTCGATATTGGTGCTGTTGCTCATATTTGTAACTCACAGCAGGAGCTGCGGAATAAGCGGAGACTGGCAAAGGACGAGGTGACGATGCGCGTCGGGAATGGTTCCAGGGTCGATGTGATCGCCGTCGGCACGCTACCTCTACATTTACCTACGGGATTAGTTTTGAACCCTAATAATTGTTATTTGGTGCCAAGTTTGAGCATGAACATTGTATCTGGATCTCGTTTGATACGAGATGGCTACTCATTTAAATCCGAGAATAATGGTTGTTCTATTTATATGAGAGATATGTTTTATGGTCATGCCCCTATGGTCAATGGTTTATTCTTAATGAATCTCGAGCGTAATATTACACATATTCATAGTGTGAATGCCAAAAGATGTAAAGTTCATAACGATAGTCCCACATACTTGTGGCACTGCCGGCTTGGTCACATTGGTGTCAAGCGCATGAAGAAGCTCCATGCTGAAGTTCCTACGATCAGATCGTGGAGGAGAATATTTAAGTCACGAATTTGGTACACACTTAAGGAAATGTGGAATCGTTTCACAACTCACGCCGCCTGGAACACCTCAGCGTAACGGTGTGTCCGAACGTCATAATCGCACTCTATTGGATATGGTGCGGTCTATGATGTCTCTTACCGATTTACCGCTATCATTTTGGGGGTACGCTCTAGAGACAGCTACATTCACTTTAAATAGGGCACCGTCTAAATCCGTTGAGATGACACCATATGAATTATGGTTTGGGAAGAAACCTAAGATGTCGTTTCTAAAAGTTTAGGGATGCGATGCTTATGTCAAGAAACTTCAACCTGAAAAGCTCGAACCCAAGTCGGAAAAATGCGTCTTCATAGGATACCCTAAGGAAACCGTTGGGTATACCTTCTACTTAAGATCCGAGGGCAAGAACTTTGTTGCCAAAAACGGATGCTTTCTGGAAAAGGAGTTTCTCTCGAAAGAAGTAAGTGGGAGGAAAGTAGAACTCGATGAAGTACTACCTCTCGAACGGGAAAGTAGTGCAGCTCAGGAAAATGTTCCTGTGATGCCTACACCAACTGAAGAGGAAAATAATGATGACGATCAAGGTACTTCGGATCAAGCTGCTACTGAACTTCGTAGGTCCACAAGGACACGTTCCACACCAGAGTGGTACGGCAACCCTGTCCTGGAAATCATGTTGTTAGACAACAGCGAACCTTCGAACTATGAAGAAGCGATGGCGGGCCCAGATTCCAACAAATGGCTTGAAGCCATGAAATCCGAGATAGAATCCATGTATGAAAACAAAGTATGGACTTTGACAGACTTGCCCGATGATCGGCGAGCGATAGAAAACAAATGGATCTTTAAGAAGAAGACGGACGCGGATGGAAATGTTACCATCTATAAAGCTCGACTTGTCACTAAGGGTTATCGACAAGTTCAAGGGGTTGACTACAATGAGACATTCTCTCCCGTAGCGAAGCTGAAGTCCGTCCGAATCATGTTAGCAATTGCCGCATACTATGATTATGAGATATGGCAGATGGACGTCAAAACGGCATTCCTTAACGGACATCTTAAGGAAGAGTTGTATATGATGTAGCCGGAAGGTTTTGTCGATCCTAAGAACGCTAACAAAGTATGCAAGCTCCAATGATCCATTTATGGGCTGGTGCAAGCATCTCGGAGTTGGAACATTCGCTTTGATGAGATGATCAAAGTGTTTGGGTTTATGCAGACTTATGGAGAAGCCTGCGTTTACAAGAAAGTGAGTGGGAGCTCTGTAGCATTTCTCATATTATATGTAGATGACATACTCTTGATGGGAAATGATATAGAACTTTTGGACAGCATTAAGGCCTACTTGAATAAGTGTTTTTAAATGAAGGACCTTGGAGAAGCTGCTTATATATTAGGCATCAAGATCTATAGAGATAGATCGAGACGCCTCATAGGTCTTTCACAAAGCACATACCTTGATAAGATTTTGAAGAAGTTCAAAGTGGATCAGTCCAAGAAAGGGTTCTTGCCTGTGTTGCAAGTTGTGACATTGAGCTCGGCTCAATGCCCGACCACGGCAAAAGATAAAGAAGAGATGAGTGTCCTCCCCTATGCTTCAGCCATAGGATCTATTATGTATGCCATGCTGTGTACCAGACCTGATGTAAACCTTGCTGTAAGTTTGGTAGGAAGGTACCAAAGTAACCCCGGCAAGGAACACTGGACAGCGGTCAAGAATATCCTAAAGTACCTGAAAAGGACAAAGGACATGTTTCTCGTTTATGGAGGTGACAAAGAGCTCGTCGTAAAGGGTTACGTCGATGCTAGCTTCGACACAGATGTGGATGACTCTAAGTCACAAACCGAATACGTGTATATGTTGAATGGTGGAGCAGTAAGCTGGTGCAGCTGCAAGCAGAGCGTCGTGGCGGGATCTACATGTGAAGCGGAGTACATGGCAGCCTCGAAGGCAGCGCATGAAGCTATATGGGTGAAGGAGTTCATCACCGACCTAGGAGTCATACCCAATGCGTCGAGGCCGATCAAACTCTTCTGTGATAACACTGGAGCTATTGCCCTTGCCAAGGAGCCCAGGTTTCACAGGAAGACCAGGCACATCAAGCGTCTTTTCAACTCCATCCGTGAAAATGTTCAAGATGGAGACATAGAAATTTGCAAAGTACATACGGATCTGAATGTCACAGATCCGTTGACTAAACCTCTCTCGCGACCAAAACATGATCAACACCAGAACTCTATGGGTGTTCGATTCATCACAATGTAACTAGATTATTGACTCTAGTGCAAGTGGGAGACTGTTGGAAATATGCCCTAGAGGCAATAATAAAAGGGTTATTATTATATTTCCTTGTTCATGATAATTGTCTATTATTCATGCTATAACTGTATTATCCGGAAATCGTAATACACGTGTGAATACATAGACCATAATATGTCCCTAGTAAGCCTCTAGTTGACTAGCTCGTTGATCAACTGATAGTCATGTGTCGGTGTACAAGAGTAGGGGTACCCTAGTATCCCGAACTTGTGCACGGGCAGTTGCAGCGCCCCGTGGCAAGGCTTGCCGGGTGACCGGCAAGGTCCTCCGTGGTTCCTTTGGAGCCATTCAAGAACAAAGTATTCAAGCCAAGGAGACAAGGCCCAGGCAAGAGGAGCTTGCCGGGAAGGCCAACCAAGGCATCGCAAGGAACTTGCCGTGACGCGCCACGCGTCCCGGCAAGGCCCGGTGAGCGACAAGCTTCCGGACACGACAAGACAACGACCGCGGCAAGGCCCTTGCCGCGGCAAGCTACCACTCTGTACCCGCGCTCCAGCACATCCACCAACGTGTCGCCCTGGGGCCTTTCCAGACGTGCGTCGCAAGAGGCTGTGCAGCCAGCGGTGCGCGGTGTCAAGCGATGCTGACAAGATTGCCATCGTGGCGAACGATGGCATCCCTGACGTTCCCTTTTTGCACTGTTTGGGCGACGCAGACGGGCATTTAATGCCTTTGTCCCCTGCCGTCAGGGTTAGGTAGGATACACTATGCAGGTAGTTGTACCAACCGCAATTCCTTTTCCATTTTTACCCCTGCCTACGTTGCCACCTGTCGGTGACCCCTTCAGCATATAAAAGGAGGCCCATGCGCAACGTAGAGGGGGGTTGGAAGCCAGAAAAACACTCACGCTCGGTCTCGTTAGCAGCTCGTGTGTATTGTAGCATTCAGCGCTCCCGAGCAAGAACTCAGTACAATCAGACAAGCAGCAGTAGGAGTATTATCTCTCCGGAGAGCTCCGAAGCTGGGTAAGTTGCTCGTGTGCTTCGCCTCGATCCGCTCTTCGTGCGATCTCCGCCCCCCGCCGAACCGAAAGGGGCTCGGTCCGCCGGTCCATAGGTGTTCGTGGATCAGCTTCCCCGACATCTTTGGCGCGCCAAGTAGGGGCGCGTCGAGGTTGTGTGAACCTGATCCGGCGTTCACACGAGCTAGATCTTCATTTTCTTCATCGACATGCCACCGAAGAAGAAGGCTTCGGCGGCAGCTGTTCCGTCCACGTCGATCCCACCATCACCGGAGCAATCGGGTGGTGGGGTAGCCGCCGGCGGAAGAACGGACATCAGGGAGGGAGCTCATGGTGCTGCCAGGTCCAAAGACAGGGCTGCGCAGACCTCGGCGTCCGTACATGTACCGCGCCCATCTCAGGAGACGCAGGACCGACAACGTCATGGTATTCGCAGTACCATACGTTTGTTGGACCAAGATCGAGCTAGTGGATCTCGGGGTGCTCAAGACCAGCATGCACGCCATCGTGCTGGCACGAGCGAGGCACGGTCGCCTGGATGGGATACTGCTCCTTCTAACATAGTTAGAAGTCCAAGCATATCCCGCTCCTCGCACCGTTCGCCACTACCACCCACCACTCCAGCAGAAGCTTTGGCGCGAGCTCAACTGCTCCTGGATTACCCTCCAACGGAAGACAAGATCGAAGGATGGAGGGCCACCATTCAGAGTCTCATCGGCTTCGCCAACGGCAACACTCTGCGGCAGCGGAGTGCATCGCTGCCACGGCAGGACCGCCAGGCATGAGCCGATGGCGACGAAGCCGGTGGGGGTGCAACCACCATGCATTCTCCACCCCGAAGGCCAAGATCGCCGACTCGCCGGATCCACCTCGACAGCGACTCCACCGCATCCTCGGATCCACGAGCTCGTCGCGATCAGCGCCAAGTTCTTCACGAACGACAGCAAGAAGACGCTCGTACTCGCATCGAGCGCCAAAGAGAAGCGCGACGTCAATCAGACCAGCGCGCTGGGCCCTCTGTCGACATGCATGCGCCAGGGGAACCAGGCGACTTGCCGTACGCGGTAGGTTGCCCTGCGTTCACTCGTGAGCTGCGGCAAGTGCAGTGGCCCAGCACCAAGAATTTCAAGCCAGATGTACTAAAGAAGTACGACGGCAAGTCGCATCCGTCGGAGTTCCTCAGCATCTACACCATCGCGGTGCAGGCTGCCGGGGGGCGGGACGACAAGATCCTAGCCAACTACTTCCCGCTGGTGCTCAAGCCCAATGTCAGATCCTGGCTCATGCACTTGCCGGACAACTCTATATCCTCCTGGGCAGACCTATGCCATCAGTTTGTCGGCGCCTTTACAGGCGGCCACAAGCCTCATGGCCAAGAGAGCGACCTTCATCTACTCGCCCAGAAGGAAGGAGAGACCCTGCACAAATACATTCAGAGATTCAGCCGTGTACAGCACAACATCCCAAATGTCCACCCTGCGGCGGTAATCAGCGCGTTCCATCAGAACGTGTGAAACCGCAGGATGCGGGAGGAGATGGCGATGTGCAAGATCAGAGACGTCAGCGAGCTATATGCCCTGGCCGACAAGTGTGCACGTGCTGAGGAAGGGAGGAAACTCCCTGAAGAGAATACAGGAGCAGGAGGATCTGATAGTGAGGAGACTGCCCCGGCAAAGAGAAACCGGCGGCGGAACAACAGGAAGAAGAAAGGCAAAGATGTGCTAGTTGTTGAGCAGTTCGGCAACGAAGGTGGCGCCAAGAAAGCCAAAACTGGTGGCTCCGGTAAGGAGATTGTCACGGGCACCAACTACCAGGCTGTGGCGGTCGCCGACAAGCAGGACGACACCAACAAGCAGTACTGCAAGATCCACCGCACCAAGGGCCATGACCTCTAGAGCTGCAAGAAGGTCGAGCAGCTTGTCGAGCAGCAAAAGGCTGAATACGAACGACGCGACAAGGAGAAAGCCTAGGAAGGTGCTGGAGGAGCCAGCAAGAAATGCCCCGGCCGAGGAGGACGCCGCGGCAAGGCCAAGCAGCGGCAAGGAGACAGACCTCCCCGCGGCCGCGACAAGGATGAAGATGACGACGACGATGAAGATATGGATGATGACGAGACCGATGAGCAGGAGTTCCAGAAAGCCACAGAGGTCCTGTGCGTTGACGGCGGTGCTTCTCTGCATACTTCACACCGCCAGCTCAAGCAGTGGTGCGGGAAGTCAATGCGGCAGAACCACCCATCGAGTCACGCAAGCCACTGAAATGGTCCAGCATGCCTATCATCTTTGATATTGAGGACCACCCTGATTGCATAACTGCAGTCGGGTGCTTGCCGATGTTGGTTTCACCAACTATCCGCAACCTCAAGGTCACTAAGATGCTAGTAGATGGCGGGGCCGGCTTGAACTTGATCTCCTCCGCGGTACTCCAGAAACTCCAGATCCCTGATAGCGAGCTCGAGGAGACCGGCACATTCCAAGGAATCAATCCAGGAAGGAGCAAGCCAAAGGGAAAGATCATGTTGCCAGTAACATTTGGCAGCAAGTTGAACTTCAGGACTGAGAGGGTCACTTTTGACGTTGCTAACTTTCCATTGCCCTACAATGGGATACTCGGCCATCCAGCACTCGCCAAATTCATGGCAGCCTCTCACTATGCATACAACATGTTGAAGATGCCAGGCCGGATAAGTGTCATCTCTGTCCCTGGCGACAAGAAGGATGCTCTTATCTGCGCCGACAAGATCTACCGGGAAGCAGCAGCTGCAACAGATCGCAAGCCACTTGCCGTTGAAGCCCCCGGGGCAAAGAAGAAGACCAAGTCCGGCAAGAGTTCTGATGCCCACTCCGGCAAGCGCACCTCTTCGGAGTGCTGCGCTACCGTCGAGGACGCACCATCGAGCTCCACCAGCAAGTGTAAGAAGACAATGGCAGCTCCACCAGAAACCAAGAAGGTGTCCGCCAAGGAGGATGGCACTGGTGGTACCTTCACCATCAGTGCCACTCTCGACCCTAAATAGGAAAGCGCGCTCATTGCTTTCCTGTGGGCGAGTGTCGACGTATTTGCGTGGCAACCGTCTGACATCCCCGGTGTTCCCAGGAAAGTAATCGAGCACCATCTTGCCGTCTATCCTCATGCGCGGCCCGTCAAGCAGAAAGTCAGGAAACAGGCAGTGGAGCGCCAAGAATTCATTGCAGAAGAAATCAAGAAATTGGAAGCAGCAGGCCTTGTCAGAGGAGTGCTCCATCCTACGTGGTTGGCCAATCCTGTAGTCATGCGTAAGGCAAACGGGAAATGGAGGCTTTGTATCGACTTTACCAATGTCAATAAAGCTTGTCCCAAAGACCCGTTTCCCTTGCCGCGCATTGACCAGATTGTTGACTCCACGGCCGGATGTGACTTGCTTTCATTTCTTGATGCATACTCAGGATACCATCAGATCTTCATGGCAGAAGAGGATGAGGAGAAGACCGCATTCATCACCCCATGTGGCACATACTGTTTCGTACGGATGCCTTTCGGTTTAAAGAATGCTGGTTCAACATTTGCAAGGGTAGTCCATGACGCTTTTGAGCCGCAAATACACAGAAATGTGGAAGCCTACATGGATGACATAGTGGTCAAGAGCAAGGACAAGGCGACTCTGATTCAAGATTTAGATGAAACCTTTGCAAATCTGCGCAAGATCAACCTCAAGCTTAACCCCGAGGAGTGTGTGTTTGGAGTCCCTTCCGGCAAGCTTCTCGGGTTCTTTGTGTCTCAACGGGGAATTGAAGCCAATCCCTACAAGATCAAGGCCATTGAGCAGATTTGAAGCACCAAAGCGCGTCAAGGATGTACGAAGACTTTCCGGTCGCGTAGCTGCTCTCAGCAGGTTTATCTCTAGGTCTGCTGAGCGTGCATTGCCATTTTTCAAAATATTGAAAAAGGCAGGTCCAATGAAATGGACTCCGGAAGCGGAGGCTGCACTGCAGGACTTAAAGAGATACCTGTCCTCCACTCCAACACTTGTCGCACCTAAGCCACAAGAGAAGTTGCTGCTATATATAGCAGCAACCAATCAAGTGGTTAGTGATGCGTTAGTAGCGGAGAGGGAGGCGGATGATGAGCCAGCAACCACGGCAGATGCATCCAGCGACAAGCAAGGGACTTCACCGACAAGCTCTGGTCCCGACAAAGATGGATCTGGGCAGGAGCGTGAGAAGATGCAGAAAAGTTGGTGTAGCGCCCAGTTTACTTTGTCAGTTCCCTGCTGCGGGGGGCTAGGTCAAGGTACTCTGCTGTGAAGAAATTGCTTTTCGGCCTTCTCATGGCCTCGAGAAAGCTGCGCCATTACTTCCAAGCACATGAGATCACAGTCGTCACTCGTTTTCTGCTGAAGAGGATACTGCAAAATCCAGAAGCAACAGGCAGGATTGTCGAGTGGGCACTGGAACTATCAAGCTTTGGCCTCAAATTTGAGAGCATTTCAACTATCCAAAGCAGAGCATTGGTAGAGTTCATAGCAGAATGGACGCCAACACAAGATGAAGAAATTCCAGAAACAAGCATCCCCGTCAAGGAAGCAAGCAAAGAGTGGCTGATGTACTTTGATGGTGCCTTCTCGCTGCAAGGCGCCGGTGCGGGCGTGCTACTTGTTGCACCCACCGGAGAGCACCTCAAGTACGTAGTCCAGATGCACTTTCCCAAGGAGCAAGAAACGAACAATACCGCAGAGTATGAAGGTTTGCTTGCCGGCCTCAGGATCGCAGCAGACCTTGGGATCAAGAAGCTCATTGTCAGGGGTGACTCACAGCTTGTCGTCCGCCAAGTGAACAAGAATTATCAGAGTCCGTTGATGGAAGCTTACGTTGATGAAGTGAGAAAGCTAGAAGAGCACTTTGACGGCCTGCAGATGGAACATGTTCCAAGAGCTCAGAACGACATTGCCGATGGCCTGTCAAAGTGCGCTGCACTTAATTTACCTGTGGAACCATGGATCTTTGTGCTCAAACTGACTCAACCATCTGTGACGCCATCAATTGGACAGAGCAAGAAAAGGAAGTTGATTTCTGGTGACTATTTTCCGGTAGAGCTCCCCGAAGCCGCTGTTAAGAAGGTCTCCAAAATCAACACCAAGGGTGCTGAGGAGCAGTCCGCTCCGGCAAGCCCTAGGGTTTGTTCCGTTGAAGTAGACGCTCCCGACAAGTTTTGCTCCGGCAAGCTTGCCGGGGAACATCAAGCTCCGGCTGAGCCGCAGGTTCTTGCCGTAGAAGCGGATGTTCCCGCAGCAGCAGATGTGCCTTTAGTCCTTGTTGTCGAGCCGCAAGCTCCAGCATGGGCACAGCAGATTGTCCATTTCCTTCAGACAGGAGAACTTCCCGAAGAGCAAGAAGAAGCGGAAAGAGTAGCCCGGCAGTCAACTATGTACCAGTTTGTCGACAACACACTGTACAGAAGAAGACTCAACGGCGTGAAATTGAAGTGTATTCACCGGGAAGACGGACAAAAGCTGTTGGCAGAGATACATGGAGGCATATGTGGTCATCACATTGGCGCAAGAGCACTTGCCGGCAAAGCGTTCCGGCAAGGTTTCTTTTGGCCGACAGCCCTCCAGGATGCAACTGCACAAGTAACCAAGTGTGAAGCGTGCCAGTTCCCTTCCAAGCAGATACACCAGCCAGCTCAAGCTCTCTAGACGATCCCTTTATCCTGGCCATTTTCGGTCTGGGGGCTCGACATCCTCGGCCCCTTTCCCCGAGCTGTCGGGGGCTTTGAGTACTTGTACGTTGCAATCGAAAAGTTCACAAAGTGGCCGGAAGTGGAAGCAGTGAGGAAGGTGACAGCACAGTCAGCAGTCAAGTTCTTTAGGTCGATTGTTTGCCGCTTCGGGATCCCTAACAGGATCATCACCGACAACGGCACGCAATTCACGAGCCGCACCTTCATGCAGTACGTCCAAGATCTTGGCGCCAAGGTCCGTTTCGCTTCTGTTGCTCATCCGAGAAGTAACGGTCAAGCAGAGAGGGCGAATGCTGAAGTGCTGCGCGGGCTCAAGATCAGAACTTTCGACAGGTTGCACAAGTGCGGAAAGAAATGGATTGAGGAGCTGCCAGTGGTTCTTTGGTCGATCAGGACGACGCCAAATCGAGCCACTGGCCAGACACCTTTCGCTCTAGTCTATGGAGCAGAGGCAGTTCTTCCCACGGAACTCGTATACGGGTCACCTCGAGTGCTCGCTTATGATGAGCTTGAGCAAGAGCAGTTGCGAAAAGATGACGCACTGCTCCTTGAGGAGGACCGTCTTCAGGCTGCTGTACGAGCTGCTCGATACCAGCAAGCTTTGCGCCGCTACCATAGCCGCAAAGTTAATGCTAGGAGTCTCGAGGAAGGAGACCTTGTTCTTCGGCGCGATCAGTCCGCCAAGAATTCCAACAAGTTGACGCCGAAGTGGGAAGGCCCTTACCGGGTGAAACGAGTCACTAGGCCTGGCGCTGTCCACCTTGAGACCGAAGATGGCATTCCGGTGAGCAACTCCTGGAACATTGAGCATCTTCGTAAGTTTTACCCATAGGGCGCGGTTGCCGGAACCTGTTCCGGCAACCACCTTTTGTACAAGTCTTGCCGATGTTGCATGTAATCCTTTGTACGAAGCCGGGCACAGAGCCCGTGCATAAGTAAAGCTCATGTGCTCCGCACAACTTGTCAATATCATGCTATATACTTTATTTTTGCATGCGTTATCTGACACTTCGTGCAGCGCCTACCCCCGGTAAGCGATAACGAGCCGTAAGGCTCCATATCTTTATTTTCTCTTCTTTCTTTTTCTCAAAAAGGAAAGGAAGGTTCCCTCGCACACAAGTTTGCCGGGGGGAAAGGAGAAGATAATGGTGTGGACCAGGCATCGTTCAAGGAAGTTTCGCCTTACCGGAAAGCAAACGACAAAAAAGCTAAAAAAAGCTAAGTTGCCAAAGTTTGAGCAATCAGTTTTAAATTTTTAAGTTATCTTCCTCGAACGACCGTACTTTGTATGGAAAACCTGTGCACGGAGGAACCGACTCGTAGCTAGTTGCGCCCTTACTTTGTTTCGAGTCCGCTCAACAACTTAAGTGAGCTGCGACTAGTTGCGACAAGGTTTCTTGTCGGTAGCGGCACCGCCAGCAGGCTGCTGATGTCCCGCACTCAGCGCTCGCGGCTATGGTGCCCGTGCCGACATGTTCCCTAAAAGCGTAGGGCAAAAACATACAAAGGAAGGAATCAAGGAAAGGAAATAACACAGCAATCTCTACCCAAAATAGAGTTATATTACAAGATAGCTTGTCGCAGCCCTAATAGATTGTTCTCATGACATGACCGGCAGCGACAAAGAAAAAGAGAAAGCGGGCGGCCTAATCTACGCGATCGCCCTCAACCCTCTTGATCCCGCTCACCTTGTCCACAATGGGTGCGACAAGGGCCTTGAGCGCTTCCAGATCAGCATCTGGCGGCAGGGACCTGAGGACGTTGGTGAAGTTGAGGCCTGGGTTGCGGAAGGCCACCTTCACCAGCACCTTTTAAAGAGCCCCCGCGCAGATCTTGCGTGACTCGTCGGCCAGCTGCTTTGGGATCTTCTCCCGGAGTCGCTGGAGGGCCGTCGCTGCGCCTTTGAAGAACAAGCTGAGCTTGGCGCTGGGTTGGAGGTGCTCATCAGAGGAATACCCAAGATCCTCCATCCCCAGTTGTGCCAGCTCCGTGTCGATGGCTGCGGCAACATCCACGAGACCCTCCGTCCAGTGCTCCACATTCTCCCTAAAAGCATTCTGGGCGGCAGCAGCACTCGCCAGCAGCTCCTCGCCGGCCTTGATCTTCTCCTTCAAGGCCACCTCCTGCTCCCTGGCGCTGTCCAGCGTCTTGGTCAAAGTGGCCAGCTTCAACTCAAGATCTGCGTTGGAGTCCTTGGCGGCGCTAAGCTCTTTGCTTCTCTCAGCGAGACGACCCTGCAGCTCGCCATGAGCGGCGGCGTCCTTCTCGCGCTCACGCTTGAGCGCGGCAAGCTCCTCGCCGCTCGCCTTGAGATCGGCCTCCAGCTGCGCCATCTTCGTCTCCAGCTCCTTCTTGGCGGCCTCGGCAGCTGCGGCAGCATCCTCTGCTTCCTTGAGAGCCCCACCAATTGCTTGCTCGTGCGCGGCAAGCTCCTCCTCGTGGCTGTCAAGGTTGACCTTGTGCTGCGCCAACTCTCCGTCTTGCGCAAATAGATTTTCGGCGACAAGCCGCTGTTGCTCTTCAACTTCAGCCTTCTCGAGGAGGAAGGCTTTACGCTGCTCGGCGACTTGCTCCCGCTCCTCCACCAGGGATCGGAGAGCTTCCTGCCTGAGGCCCCGGAGCTCCTCCGCGCGCTTCTCGATGTCCACTCCCGCCTTCGCGACGAGCGCTTCTCGGGATTCCAGCTTGGCCTATCGGGCGTGGTAAAGCGACAGCAGCTACCGCAGCAGCCGCTCCTCCTCAGGCTCGTCGCTGCTGCTGCTTGGCGCGTCGACCAGCGTCAGCCCAGCGGACGCGAGCACCTCTCCATCCAAGGTTTCTCCTTCAACCGGCGCCCTGGAGCTTGACGCCCAGGCGAGCTTGATGAAGATGCCATCGCCGGCCTTCAAATAGGCGCCGGGCTGGGGCTCTTCGGAGCCTGGCGCTACAGCAATGGCGGAGGGATCGGCGGTCGGCGTAGCGCCTCGGGGCCGTCAGTGCGATCGCCGGATCCCTCGCCAGCTTCTGCGGCGGCAGCTTTGGCGGCCTCTTCGCCAGCGGGATCATCAGCACCGGCTTCTCCTTCAGTGGCAACGGCGTCGTCGGTGTTGCTGCGCGCGTTCTCCTCGCCGGCGACCTCGGTTTCCATCGGCTCCGCGGCAGATGGATCTGACAAACAGAAAAAGGAGAAAAGTCAAGCAAATATCCAAAAAGAAAATCAGAAGAAGAAGAACCCAAGGGAAGTTTTAAAGCAAGAGGATTACCTGTACTAGGATCTGGAGTCGTGGTCTCAACCACCGGAGGGTCGCTGGTGCTGCCCCTTGCCGGAGAACTGTCTCTTGCCGGAGAATTCTCCCTTGCCGGGGAATCCTCCCTTGGCGGTGTAGTCGAAGTAGATGGCATTTCGGGAGCGGCTTCCGGACACTCCTGGTGAGGCTGCTCTGCTCCTGCACAAGCCAACGGTCAGATATCAGCAAAGAAAGAGCACCCATGCGCGCCTGACAGCAGGAAGTAAACTATATACTTACGCTGAGGGCTGCGCTGGGGGCTGCTGTGGGGAAAAGTTGCCGGGTCCGGCAAGGTGGTCTCGGACCCGCCCCCTGCTGTCACGGAGGGTTCGTCCTCGATGACAATCACCGGGACCTTGGCTCTCTTCACCGCTCTCTAGGCCAGAGTCCTGAAAAGGAATGGGTTCGGAGTAAAGCAAATCAGATGAAAGACAAAACAGCAAGAATTGAAGAACTACAAGTATAGCAAAGAATCTTACTCTTCTTCTTCCTCGTCGGAGCTGAGCGCGGAGAGATCGAAGTCCGGCTCGCCTCCGGTACGAAGAGGCGGAGGAGTAGGTTCCCTTGTCCGCTTGGCAGGAGCAGTAGCGGTGGACCGGGAAGACCCTGCTCCAGTTGCCGCAACGGCGTGAGGCACTCCCGCGGCAACAGTGCTTGCCGCGGTAGAGCGTGTCGTGCGGCACGGCGGCTGTTGATTCGTCTGTCGCCCCGCTACGTCCCCGGCCTTGCGGAGACGCCTTCTTGGTGGAGCTGGGGCTCCGCTTGCGGCGAGCTGGCTGAAGGTGGGGAGGAGGAGGAGCCGATCTTCAATGAGTCGCTCGCGCCCTCGGCGGGCTCGCTCGACTCAGCTTCAGGCCCGACAAGCTCTTCCTCGCCAGCAAACTCCTCTCGCTCGACAAGGTTTGCCGCCTCTGCTGCCTCTGCCTCCTCCACGGTGAATCCGAACTCGCCCGCGGCAGCTGCTGCTGCCGCCTCTTCCAGCCTGGTGGCGATGCGTTGCATCTCCGCATCGGTAGTGTCGCGGGTGAGTCTCTTCTGTTCATCAGAGCGGACCGGCACTTCTACCAAGCCGTCAAAGAAATCCTGCACGACGTCGTCTGCAGGCTCTTGCCAGGTTGGGACAATTCCATGTGAATCGCACAGCGGCATCATTGCACGGACATGGTCGAGCGAGGAGTTGTTGCACAGCGGAACGACACCCCTCGGCAACATGAACGCTTCGGGATGCTGAGGATCACGCTTGAACAGCTCCAAGATCATCGCGTCCAGTTCCAGGACAGTAAAGTTGAAGTTGAGGCCCGGGCGCAGCCTCATGATATCCGCCGAGTTTTGGAACTCCCAGGCGGGTCTCCTCCTCTCTTGCAGGGGGGCGATGCGGCGGCGAAGAAAATCTGCACCAACGGCACCTACGGTGAGCCCGGCAAGCCTGAGGCGTAGGATCCGGGTGACGGCAATCTTCAGCCTA
The DNA here is from genome assembly GCF_002162155.2 of Triticum dicoccoides. Lineage (NCBI taxonomy): Eukaryota > Viridiplantae > Streptophyta > Magnoliopsida > Poales > Poaceae > Triticum > Triticum dicoccoides. The sequence goes on from NC_041393.1 coordinate 103,747,536, forward strand.
TCGTCTTCCGGGGCGGTAAATGGCTGCGGGTTCTCCTCGACAATCCAGCACCATTCTGCTCTCCACTCCCCCCACTTGCTGCGGAGCTCCCCCTCCAGATAAGCCTCCTTCTTGCCAGCTCCCGAGATCCAGGCGATTCCGCCAGATAAAGGCTCTCCTCTCTCAACTCGGGGCATAAAGAAGTGGCGGAAAAGAGCTACGTTTGGATGGACTCCGACAAAGTTTTCGCAGAGATGTGCGAAAACTGCCATGGTCAGAATGGCATTGGGGGTGAAGTCAAGGAGGCGGAACCCGTAGGTGTTCATGATATCGCAGAAAAATTCAGAGAAAGGCGGGCAAAGCCCGCAGTAGAAGAACAGCGCGAAGAAAGGGTATCCATTCGGAGCCGGTTCCGAAGCGGCAGCTGGGAGTACCTTCGTACGCGGATGCGCTCGCGTCTCCGTCAACCAGAAGAGGTAGTAGTACTCCCTCAGCTCCTTCACGCCGAGCTGGGGGGGGGAGAGATTGCCCGCTCCTTTCGCAGCGCCGCGAGCCGCTGCGCCTCGGCCGACTTCACGACCTTTCCCTTGTCGGCTTTCGGAGCCATGGCGAAGGTGGTGGGGAGATCGGCGGCGTTGGTGATGCTGGTGGCGATGGGGGGCGGAGGGCTGCTCTCTTTCAGCTTTGGGAAGAAGGGGGGGAGCGGCGGAGATTTCTGAGATTGGAGTAGCAACCGGCAAGATGGGCGAACTGCCCCTGTTTCCCCTGCTTATAAAGAGGGAGGGGGCGGACGTTCCGTCCTTCCGAATAAAGAAACCACCCATGATCTCTCCCACGACGCCGCATTCAATGTGTGCCGTTCGGGGAGGGCGCGGTTGATACGGAGTAAGATACGGCGTAACCCAGGCCGCGCGTGCCCGTGCCCTATTTTGGGCCTGGCCCAACAGCGCTCGGCACCGTGTGTGGCCCAGGCCCGGGGGCTCCTGTCGGTGTACTAGAGTAGGGGTACCCTAGTATCCCGAACTTGTGCACGGGCAGTTGCAGCGCCCCGCGGCAAGGCTTGCCGGGTGACCGCCAAGGTCCTCCGTGGTTCCTTTGGAGCCATTCAAGAACAAAGTATTCAAGCCAAGGAGACAAGGCCCCGGCAAGAGGAGCTTGCCGGGAAGGCCAACCAAGGCATCGCAAGGAACTTTCCGCGACGCGCCACGCGTCACGGCAAGGCCCGGTGAGCGATAAGCTTCCGGACGCGACAAGACAACGACTGCGGCAAGGCCCTTGCCGTGGCAAGCTACCACTCTGTACCCGCGCTCCAGCACATCCACCAACGTGTCGCCCTGGGGCCTTTCCAGACGCGCGTGGCAAGAGGCTGTGCAGCTAGCGGTGCGCGGTGGCAAGCGACACTGACAAGATTGCCATCGTGGCGAACGGTGGCATCCCTGACGGTCCCTTTTTGCACTGTTTGGGCGATGCAGACGGGCATTTAATGCCTTTGTCCCCTGCCGTCAGGGTTAGGTAGGATACACTGTACAGGTAGTTGTACCAACCGCAATTCCTTTTCCATTTTTACCCCTGCCTACGTTGCCACCTGTCGGTGACCCCTTCAGCATATAAAAGGAGGCCCATGCACAACGTAGAGGGGGTTGGAAGCCAGAAAAACACTCACGCTCGGTCTCGTTAGCAGCTCGTGTGTATTGTAGCATTCAGCGCTCCCGAGCAAGAACTCAATACAATCAGACAAGCAGCAGTAGGAGTATTATCTATCCGGAGAGCTCCGAAGCTGGGTAAGTTGCTCGTGTGCTTCGCCTCGATCCGCTCTTCGTGCGATCTCCGCCCCCCGCCGAACCGAAAGGGGCTCGGTCCGCCGGTCCCATAGGTGTTCGTGGATCAGCTTCCCCGACATCATGATTTCCTGGCTATGGACATTGGATGTCATTGATAACGGGATCACATCATTAGGAGAATGATGTGATGGACAAGACCCAATCCTAAGCATAGCACAAGATCGTGTAGTTCGTTTGCTAGAGCTTTTCCAATGTCAAGTATCTTTTCCTTAGACCATGAGATCGTGTAACTCCCGGATACCGTAGTAGTGCTTTTGGTGTACCAAATGTCACAACGTTACTGGGTGACTATAAAGGTGCACTATAGGTATCTCCGAAAGTGTCTGTTGGGTTGACACGGATCGAGACTGGGATTTGTCACTCCGTATGACGGAGAGGTATCTCTGGGCCCACTCGGTAATGCATCATCATAATGAGCTCAAAGTGACCAAGTGGTTGGTCACGGGATCATGCATTACGGTATGAGTAAAGTGACTTGCCGGTAACGAGACTGAACGAGGTATTGGGATACCGACGATCGAATCTCGGGCAAGTAACATACCGATTGACAAAGGGAATTGTATACGGGGTTTGATCGAATCCTCGACATCGTGGTTCAACCGATGAAATCATCGTGGAACATGTGGGAGCCAACATGGGTATCCAGATCCTGTTGTTGGTTATTGACCGGAGAGTCGTCTCGGCCATGTCTGCATGTCTCCCGAACCCGTAGGGTCTACACACTTAAGGTTCGGTGACGCTAGGGTTATTAGGAAGACTTGTATGTGATTACCGAATGTTGTTCGGAGTCCCGGATGAGATCCCGGACATCACAGGAGTTCCGGAATGGTCCAGAGGTGAAGTTTTATATATGGGAAGTTGTCATGCGGACACCGGAAAGTTTCGGGGGCATATCGGTATTGTACCGGGGCCACCGGAGAGGTTCCGGGGGTCCACCGGGAGGGGCCACCCCTCTCGGAGGGCCACATGGGCCGCAAGGGGCAGGGAACCAGCCCCTGGAGGGCTGGGCGTGCCCCCCACCTTGGGCCCATGCGCCTAGGGTTGGGGGGAAACCCTAGAGGGGGCGCCCCCCTTGCTTGGGGGGCAAGTCCCCCCTCCCTGGCCGCCGCCTCCCCTCTAGATCCCATCTAAAGGGGTCGGCCCCCCTTGCCCCTTCCCCTATAAATAGAGGGGTGAGGGGAGGGCTGCTATACACAACCCAAGGCGCAGCCCCTCCCCTCCCCAACACCTCTCCTCCTCCATTACGTGCTTGGCGAAGCCCTGTCGGAGTACTGCTGCACCAACACCACCACGCCGTCGCGCTGCCGTTGGAGCTATCTTCCTCAACCTCTTCTTCCTCCTTGCTGGATCAAGACGGAGGAGACGTCGTCCGTCCCGTACGTGTGTTGAACGCGGAGGTGCTGTCCGTTCAGCACTTGGTCATCGGTGATCTGAATCACGGCGAGTACGACTCCATCATCACCCATCCCTTGAATGCTTCCGCACGCGAGCTACAAGTGGTATGTAGATGCAAACTCACTCCCTTGAATCGTTGCTTAGATGGACTCAGAGATGGATCTTGGTGAAACCGTAGGAAAAATTTTAATTTTCTGCAATGTTCCCCAACAGTACATGCGCAGGAATTAAAAGCAGGACGGGAGCCATGATGGAGTCACTAGCCAGCGGTGGAGCTGCGCGGAGCAGGTTCGCCTTGCGGAGCAGCGGGGCTAACAGTGCTCTGCTTCGGCTTGGTGCTGAAGGCCCGGAACTTCCCCAGCAGGGACTCCGCACGACCCTTCACGGCCTCAGTAGCGGCAGCGGCACGCTCGCCGCTCGCTGGCTCCAGCAGGTTGTCGAGGTCGATGTTGGGGTCATGAAGATAGATGTGGGTGAAGACTCGCGTCAGCGCTGCGGAAGACAAGACGCGTGCCTCGGCCTCGGCCGTAGGGCCAAGGCCGAGGGTGACATCTTCAAGGGCGCGAACCAGGAAGGGAAGCAGCTTGGCGGGGCCATCCTCCTCACCGGCCAGCGGGCTCTCAAGGCCGCTATCATAAAGCGTCTTCAATGAAGTGCGAGCCTTCTCCTCCATATCCGCGAAGGCCACGCGATCCTCGGCGAGAACCCGGGCCTTGCCGTCCAGCTCAACCTTCCTCGCCTCCAGCTCTTGCTCCAGCGCGCCTAGGCAGCCACGGCGCCTCTTGAGCTTGGCGTCCAGGTCCTTGATGGCCGCCTCGCGAGCCTTCATGCTTTGCACCTGATCTTGGCGAAGGCGGACCTCCTCGGCAAGCTGGTTCTGCATGCCCTTCAGCTCGCTCTCCATCGCCTCACAGCGACCTCAGACACTAGCTACCTCCCCCAAGGCAGCGTCGCAGGCAACCTTCGCCCCAAGGACGGCCTGCTTCTCCTCGTCGCAAGCCGTCGAGGCCTGGACCAGCGCCGCCCGTATCGAAGCGTCGGAGCGAATCCAGCCAGAAGTCAGCTCCAAGCGCCCGGCCACTAGACGAGGGTCGGCGCCCAGAAGATCCTGCCGCAGAAGGTCCAGTTCGACAACGGCGCGATCCAGAACAGTAGTCGGGGAAGCAGCAGTCGGTGGAATAGGAGGAGAAGACGGCAGCATGACCACAGTATCCTGAGCGGAACCTGCTGCGCCACGACGGCTGTGGTGGCGGCATCAGGTAAGGGCACCTCGGGAGTCGCCTGGGCCAAGGGGGCTGAGCTCGCCCCAGCAGGCTCAGCCAGGCCTCGCAAGGACGCCCGGGCAGGAGAGGCCCGCGCGTCACAGTCACCTTCTTTCTCGGGCAGAGGCACTGCCACGGATGGGACCTCAGGAGCTCCCTTCGACTTCTTTGCCGCGGGCGCCAGCCTAGCCGGGAGACACGAACGTCAAGCCTCAGCAAAAGAACAATAATCAAGATAGGAATCAAGCACTTACAGGTCGTCGCTTGCGGGCTCAAGCAGCCTCCGGCCGTACTTAAAGCCCGAGAGTCGCCTGCAAGGGTCAGCTTCAAGGAGCTCGGGAGCAGGAGGTGCGCATGCGGATCGCCTCGGGGCTGGGGCAGACCCGCGAGGGATCAGCCCGGTCTGGTCCTTCTTCGGGATTGGAGGTAGGCTCCCGCCGCCCTGCTCATCCTCATCCTCGTCGTCGTCACTCAGAGAGAGGAGAAGAGCGCGGGACTTGCACCGAAGGGGGGAGCCCTTGACTCCGCCTTGGAGTCAACCCCCTCTTCCCGCTCCCCTTCTTCCTTCTCTTTGCTGGAGTCGCCGGAGGACACGTCCACCGGGTCCTCTGGAGCCTCCGCGGGCACGGGCACATCCCCGTTGAAGACGGGCATGGACCCCACTACCTGCTCCTAGTCCTCGCGGAGGAACAGGGGCGTAAGAGCGCCCTCCAACGTCGCCACGTCGCCCCCAACCAAGGACTGGAGGACCGCAGCCAGATCCTCATCGGCCAAGACCACGGGGCTCGGGTGGGGCCTCCACATCGGAAGTGAGTACTGACAAAGCGGAGCCAGCTGGTGCTCCAGGAACTCCCTCAGCAGCGATGCAACGGTCAGCTTCGCCGCCGCCATGCTGGCCGGCCTCAGATCCGCGTCCATCTTCTCCAACACCGGCTTCGCGCGGGGATCCACGAGCTCCACTCGGGACCAGTCGTCGGAGCTCGCGGGGTGCCCCGTGGGCAGCATCGGCCGAGGGTGGATACGCCCAGCATCCACCAAGACCCACTTGCTCCTGAAGCCCTCAATCCTTTTCCCAGGATTCGAAATGGCGATGGAACTGCCGTACGCGACGAAGCTCGCGCACGCAGAGACGGAACCACGGGAGGTCCGGAGGGAGAAGTAGTGGCACAGCAAGGCCACTGAGTGCTTCACCCCTACGTGAGCCTCACAATAATAGGTGAAGATCGCCAGAAGAAGAACAGAGTTGGGATGGAGGTGCAGAGCTTGAAGGTTATAATGGCGGAGGACAGAGAAGAAGAACTTAGAAAAGGGAGGCACCAGACCGGCGACAATGGCGCTCACGAAGAGCGGATAGAAGGTGCTCCCTTGGCCTTCAGGGATGGCAGAGCCGGCCTTGAACACCTTCGCCCCGTCGATGCCCTGCGCCGCCGCCATCTGGCGTACCCGGGAAAGGCTCACCTCTGACACGTTCGGCGAGTCCAAGGCGGACGAGTACCAAGCTCCGACCGGGGCTTGGCGAGGCGCCATGTCTGGCTAGGGCGCGCGGACGGAGTAGATCTGAAGATTTCGAAAGCGGGGAGGAGAGGCGCAAGAAAGGGGATCTGAGCAGCAACTGGAGGAAGCAAAGGAGGCAAGGGACAGATGCCGCTCCTTTATCAACTCGTGCGGTTGCAGAGGCGCCCACGTCCAATCAACCACCACGCGGCGCCCAAGGCCGCAGGCTGTTAGGGCCCGTGACACTTTGCACTTGCCCTTTCACCTCTCTGCTCGTCCAAGTCCGGGCGCGCCGTGGGCCCGGGGGCTACTGTCGGCGTTCTGGGAACGGGGGTCCCCAGACTTGCCTGCCTGCGGCCTGCGGCGTGGCTCAAAGGGGGCCCAATGCAGCCCATCTTCATCAACACAAGCTCAAGACCCTCGCGAGGGGCCAAGCCTCGCGGGGCGAACGACAGGGAACTTCCTCAGGCACGGCCTCATCAGGTGGGCTCGCGAGGAGGCGGAGAGTTCAAGGCGGGGTGCCTCGCGAGGTGCCCATGACGCAAGCCATGACGACCAAGGGCGCCAGTCGGGCGCCAGCCCGTGTAGTGTCCTCCTTTCCTCTTTGGTGCAAAGGGAGCAAGCGCAGGCGAGAGCATCAAGCAAAGGCATCCATTTCGGTGCAACAAGACCAAGACCAGCCCAACGGCAGGAAGGAAGTCATTGTGGAGCCCAAGCAGGCGTCACCACCAGAGCCTTTGGCAGGCGAGGACCAACTTTAGTCAGGATAAGTGTACCCGCTGTTCCCCTTCAAAATGGCCAATTGTTGGCGCCCTTCCCGCTCAATATTTGGGAAGAGGCCCAGGGCCTTTGCCTATAAATAGGACTAGCCACCCCCAGGGTAGAGGCATCTGGGCCTGATCTAGCAATCTGGATCCACACCAAGAAACCAGTAGACAAAGCGATTGAACTCCTCCTAGCAGTTCGTCGCACCAGCCAAGAACAGACCCTCGCGAGGCTGTTCTTCCTTGTATTGTTCATCATCAGCCCAAGAGGCAATCCACCACACCATACACTGGAGTAGGGTATTACACCACAATGGTGGCCTGAACCAGTATAAATCTGGTGTCTCTTGTGTTGTTCTGTTTGGTAGTTTAGATCCTAGCGATTCGGCGAGGAACAGGCAGGCAGAGGGTTAAATCTCCGCGCGCACCCCAGTGTTCGAACCTCAAGGGTCTGCCGGAACCCGAAATCCGACATCGGGCTCGGGATCAGGTGGATCCTGTCGGGGGGCCTCGGGATCCACTGGATCCTGTCGGGTCGGTGGCAGTTCAGAAGTTCGGGAGGGACCTGTCGGGCCCTATATAGGGGTTGCTGTGATCCAAATAACTATTCTAATCCTGGGATTAGAATAGTGATACTCTCTCTCTCTCTCTCTCTCTCTATATATATATATATATATATATATAAATATATATATATATATATATATTGTCATATGATTTCTTATGCTCAAGTAACAATCTATTCACAATGTCAAGTATGCATCATAAACTTCATTGGGAACTAACAAACTATAATCTTAGTCATTGAAGCAATTTCAATTTATCATAACATAGGAAAGAGTCAACAATAGAGCTTTTCACCAAGTCCACATACTCAACTATCATTTAGTCTTCCGCAATTGCTAACACTCACGCAATACTTATGGTTCTAGAGTTTTAATCGGACACAGAGAAAGATAGGGGCTTATAGTGTTGCCTCCCAACGTCTTACCTCAAGGGTAATGTCAGCAATAATAGTTCATGCTAACTTACGCCCAATTGGATATATATATCAGGATCTTTCCAACAAGAGGTGTTTGCCAAAGGATAAAATGAAAAAGGGAAAGGTAAGGATCACCTTGACTCTTGCATAATGTAAAAGACATAAAGTAAAAGATAGGCCCTTCGCAGAGGGAAGCAGAGGTTGTCATGTCCTTTTATGGTTGGATGCATGAAATCTTAGTGCAAAAGAACGTCACTTTATATTGCCACTTCTGATATGAACCTTTATTATGCAGTCTGTCGCTTTTATTACTTCCATATCACACGATCGTATAAAGCTTATTTTCTCCGCACTAATAAGTCATACATATTTAGAGAGCAATTTTTATTGCTTGCAACATGACAACTTACTTGAAGGATCTTACTCAATCCATAGGTAGGTATGGTGGACTCTCATGGCAAAACTGGGTTTAAGGATATTTGGAAGCACAAGTAGTATCTCTACTTGGTGCAAGGAATTTGGCTTGCATGAGGGGGAAAGGCAAGCTCAACATGTTGGACAATCCATGACAATATACTTTAACTAAGATGTGAGAAAACATAACCCATTACGTTGTCTTCCTTGTCCAACATCAACTCTTTAGCATGCCATACTTTAATGAGTGCTCACAATCATAAAAGATGTCCAAGATAGTATATTTATATGTGAGAGCCTCTCTTTCTTTATTACTTCCTATTAATTGCAACGATGACCAAAACTATGTTTGCCAACTCTCAACAACTTTTATGTGTCATACTCTTTGTGTGTGAAGTCATTACTATCCATAAGGTCAATATGAACTCTTTTATTTCTTTTATTCTTTCTATTTTCTCAAGATCATAGCAAGATAGCAAAGCCCTTGACTCAACACTAATCTTTATTATATATAGCTCACGGACTCGATTACATAGAGGGATCACAAAGCAAAACTCAAAACTAATTCATACCAAAACTTTATTCTACTAGATCAAGATATTACTAAAAGGATCGAACTAAGAAAAACGGTAAAGATAGGAGTGTGATGGTGATACGATACCGGGGCACCTCCCCCAAGCTTGGTAGTTGCCAAGGGGAGTGCCCATACTCATGTGATTATGTCCTCGGAGGTGGTGAAGAAGGAGTTGTTGATGACGTAGGCTTGTCGTCCATCTTCCAAGGCATAGGCTGACCATCATAGAAGGATGATTGAGTCTCCGGGATCCTCAAATCTGCAGCCAAACTCATCCTTTTGAATCTATATTCATACTCACAGTTTTGGTTTTGCAGGTCATAGATCTGGGCTTGGAGGTGCTCGATTTTCTCATGAAGCTTGAAGATGGTCTCCCCAATGTTCTTAGCGTCCAGCTTGTGGTTGTTGGTGAATTCCACGATCATCATCTGGTTGGCGTTAAGTCTGCGCTCCACCATCCCTTGGCACTTGAAAACTTGTTGTTCCATCACTTTGAGCTTTGTCTCCACACTTTCGGTACTCCTTGGTCCCTCCACATCGCGGATGTGCAGCACCCCCTCACGCATCTCAATGGTTTGCGAGTGATGCAGCACCTCCGCGAGGTAGGGGTTGATGACCCTCTCGAAAAACTTGTCCTTGGGAGTTCTTGAAGACGTCATGGTGCTCTAGATCTGTAAGAAAAACAGCTCGAAACAAAGACAGAGGATATTTGCGTGATACGGTGGTCAAAACCTTCGGGAGATTATATAATGAATTTTTACCGACCAAAAGAAGTAACGTGCAAGAAAACAGAGTCCGGAGAGCACACGAGGTGCCCACAAGGCATGGGGGCGCGCCCTCCACCCTCGTGGACACCTCGTGTCCTTCCCGGACTACTTCTTATTTTCCTATTTTCTTAAATATTCCAAAACAGAGAAAAATTGCTATTAGAATTGTTTTGGAGTGTGTTTACTTACCATACCACATACCTATTCCTTTTCGGAGTCTGAAACGTTCTGGAAAGTGTCCCTTATGTATTCCTTCGGGGTTACGGTTTCAATAATATTAGTTTCAACATTTATAGGATTACCGGAGATATACTGTTTGATTCTTTGATCGTTTACCACCTTCGGATGCATGCCTTCGAAGTTGTTGATTTTTATGGCACCGGAACGATAGACCTCCTCAATAACGTAAGGGCCTTCCCATTTAGAGAGAATTTTTCCTGTAAAAAATCTTAAATGAGAGTTGAATAGCAACACATAATCACCTACATTAAACTCACGCTTTTGTATCCTTTTGTCATGCCATCTTTTAACCTTTTCTTTAAACAGCTTGGATTCTCATAGGCTTGGGTTCTCCATTCATCAAGTGAGCTAATGTCAAATAACCTCTTCTGACTGGCAAGTTTGAAATCATAGTTGAGCTCTTTAATAGCCAAATATGCCTTATGTAGAAGTTTGAGAGGTAAGTGACATGCTTTTCCTTAAACCATTTTATATGGAGACATACCCATAGGATTCTTATATGAATTTCTATAGGCCCATAATGAATCATCAAGTTTCTTGGACCAATTCTTTCTAGATCTATTAACAGTCATTTGCAAAATTAATTTGAGCTCTCAATTACTCAATTCTACTTGACCACTAGATTGTGGGTGATAAGGAGATGCAATTCTATGATTAACATCACACTTAGCAAGCAGTTTGCGAAAAGCACCATGAATAAAATGTGAACCACCATCAGTCATGAGATATCTAGGGACTCCAAACCTCAGAAAATAACTTCTTTAAGCATCTTAATAGACGTGTTATGATCAGCACTACTAGTTGGAATAGCTTCTTCCCACTTAGTAACGTAATCAACAACAACTAAAATATGTGTGTATCCATTAGAGGCAGGAAAAGGTCCCATATAATAAAAGCCCCAAACATCAAATGGTTCAATAACAAGAGAATAATTCATAGACATTTCTTGACGTCTACTAATATTACCAATTCTTTGACATTCATCACAAGACAAGACAAACTTACGGGCATCTTTGAAGAGAGTAGGCCAATAAAAACCGGATTGCAATACCTTATGTGCAGTTCTATCTCGAGCGTAGTGTCCTCCATATGCTTCGGAGTGACACTTGCATAGGATCTGTTTCTGTTCATGCTCAGGTACACAACGTCTAATAACACCATCTACTCCTTATTTATAAAGGTGTGGGTCATCCCAGAAGTAATGTATTAAATCATAAAAGAACTTTTTCTTTTGCTGGTATGTGAAACTAGGTGGTATAAATTTAGCAACAATGTAATTAGCATAATCAGCAAACCATGGAGCAGTACGAGAAGCATTTATGACCGCTAATTGTTCATCAGGAAAGCTATCATCAATAGGTAGTGGGTCATCAAGAACATTCTCTAACCTAGAAAAGTTGTCTGCAACGGGGTTCTCAACTCCCTTTCTATCAATAATATGCAAATCAAATTCTTGTAGCAAGAGAGCCCATCTAATAAGTCTAGGTTTAGCATCTTTATTTTCCATAAGATATTTAATAGCAGCATGATCAGTGTGAATAGTTACTTTAGAATCAACAATATAAGGTCTGAACTTATCACAAGAAAACACAACTGCTAAGATTTTTTTTCAGTAGTAGCATAATTTCTCTGTGTTCAGTGTCTAGAGTTTTACTAGCATATTGAATAACATTTAGTTTCTTATCAACTCTTTGCCCTAGAGAAGCACCTACAGCATAATCGCTAGCATCACACATAATTTCAAAGGGTAAATTCCAATCAGGTGGCTGAACAATAGGTGTCGTGATCGAAGCTTTCTTAAGTATTTCAAATGCTTCTACACAATCATCATCGAAAACAAAAGGAATATCTTTTTGCAATAAATTAGTCAGAGGCCTAGAGATTTTAGAAAAGTCATTAATGAACCTCCTATAAAAACCGGCATGACCAAAGAAACTTCGTATACCTTTAATGTCCTTGGGACATGGCATCTTTTCAATAGCATCAACTTTAGCTTTATCAACTTCAATACCTCTTTCAGAAATTTTATGCCCCAAGACAATGCCTTCATTAACCATAAAGTGGCACTTTTCCCAATTCAAGATGAGACTAGTGTCTTTGCATCTCTGCAAAACTCGATCAAGGTTGCTCAAGCAATCATCAAAAGAGGATCCATAAGCGAAGAAATCATCCATGAATACCTCACAAATCTTTTCACAAAAGTCAGAGAATATAGCCATCATGCATCTTTGAAAGGTAGCAGGTGCATTACATAAACCAAAAGGCATACGACTATAAGCAAAAGTACCGAAAGGGCAAGTAAAAGTAGTCTTTGCTTGATCGTACGCTAACACAGGTATTTGAGAGAAACCAGAATAACCATCTAGAAAGCAGAAATGTGTATGTTTGGATAGTCTTTCTAGCATTTGATCAATAAAAGGTAAAGGGTAATGATCTTTCTTAGTAGCTTTATTTAATTTGCGGAAATCAATTACCATCCTATAACCTGTAATAATTCTTTGCAAGATCAATTCATCTTTATCATTAGGCACTACAGTAATAACTCCCTTCTTAGGGACACAATGGACAAGACTTACCCACTGACTATCAGCAATGGGATAAATTATACCTGCCTCAAGGAGCTTTAGTATTTCCTTCCTTACCACTTCTTTCATCTTAGGATTTAACCGTCGTTGATGATCTCTAACTGGTTTGGCGTCTTGTTCCAAGTTTATTTTGTGTTGGCATAGAGTGGGACTAATGCCCTTAAGATCATCAAGAGTATATCCAATAGCAGCACGGTGCTTCTTTAGAGTTTTCAATAATCTTTCCTCTTCCTGCTCTGAAAGGTTAGCACTAATAATAACAGGATATGTCTTCTTTTCATCAAGATAAGCATATTTAAGAGTATCAGGTAATGGTTTAAGCTCAAACGCGGGATCACCCTTGGGTGGAGGAGGATCCCCTAGGATTTCAACAGGCAAGTTGTGTTTCAAAATAGGACCCCGTTTAAAGAATACTTCATCTATCTCCCTTCTTTCATTCATAAACATATCATTTTCATGGTCTAGCAAATATTGTTCTAACAGATCGGTAGGAGGCACGGCAATAGAAGCAAGACCAATAATTTCATGCTTACTAGGCAATTCTTTATCATGGGGTTGTCTACGGAACTTAGCAAAATTGAACTCATGTTTCATATCCCCCAAGGCAATTTTAACAACATCCTTTTCACAATCAATCTTAGAATTAACAGTATTCAAGAAGGGTCTACCAAATATAATGGGACAAAAGCTATCTTGTGGGGAACCAAGAACAAGAAAATCAGCAGGATATTTAACTTTCCCACACAAGACTTCGACATCTCTAACAATCTCAAATGGTGAAATAGTATCTCTATTGGCAAGCTTAATTGTAACATCAATCTCTTCTAACTCAGCAGGTGCAATATCATGCATAATTTCTTCATATAAGGAAAAAGGTATTGCACTAGCACTAGCACCCATATCACATAAGCCATGATAACAATGATCTCCTATTTTAACAGAAATAACAGGCATGCTTACAACAGGTCTATGTATCTTAGCATCGTGTCTAGCAATATTAGCAGCTTCATCACAGAAGTAAATAACATGTCCATCAATATTATCAGCCAAGAGATCTTTAACCATAGCAATACTAGGTTAAACTTTAATTTGCCCAGGGGGTGTATAAGTTCTAGTATTACTCTTACGAACAACAGTTGAAGCTTTAGCATGATCCTTTATCCTAACAGGGAAAGGTGGTTTCTCAACATAAGTAGTAGGAACAATAGGATCATTATAACTGATAGTCTTTTCTTCAACAGTAACAGGTGCAAATACTTTTACTTCAGTGGGAGGATTATATTTAAACCACTTCTCCTTAGGGGGATCAACACGAGTAGCAAATGATTCACAGAAAAAAGCAACTATCTCAGAGTCAAGTCCATATTTAGTGCTCAATCCATGAAAAGCATCGGTATCCATAAAAGATTTAACGCAATCAAACTTAAGTGTCATACCTGACTCCTTACCATCGTAGGAATCCCAGTCTTCAGAGTTGCCATTAATTCTTTCCAATAAATCCCACTTGAATTCAATAGTCTTCATCATATAAGAACCAGCACAAGAAGTATCGAGCATGGTGCGATCATTGAGAGAAAGCCGAGCATAAAAGTTTTGAATAATCATTTCTCTTGAGAGCTAATATTGGGGCATGAATATAACATTGACTTAAGCCTCCCCCAAGCTTGAGCGATAATTTCTCCTTCGCGAGGCCAAAAATTATATATATAATTACGATCACGATGAACAAGATGCATAGGATAAAACTTCTGGTGAAATTCCAATTTCAGTCATTTATAGTCCCAAGATCTCATATCATCACATAGCCTATACCATGTCAATGCATCTCCCTTCAAAGATAAAGGGAAGACCTTCTTCTTAACAACATCATCAGGCATACATGCAAGCTTAAATAATCCACAAACTTCATCCACATAGATAAGGTGTAAATCGGGATGCAATGTTCCATCTCCTGCAAAGGGATTAGCTAGCAGTTTCTCTATCATACCTAAAGGAATCTCAAAGTAAACATTTTCGGTAGGTTGAGAAGCAACTCTTTGCTCTACTGGTCGGGGCGAAGATGCCCCGGACAAGCCCCTCAAAGGATTAGTTTCCATAGTAACAAGTGACAACAAAATTTCAGCACACTATATAAATGATTCCTTACCAAGTTCCACTCACCAAAGGCGCTTCACTCCCCAGCAACGGCGCCAGAAAAGAGTCTTGATGACCCACAAGTGTAGGGGATCTATCGTAGTCCTTTCGATAAGTAAGAGTGTCGAACCCAACGAGGAGCAGAAGGAAATGACAAGCGGTTTTCAGTAAGGTATTCTCTGCAAGCACTGAAATTGTAGGTAACAGATAGTTTTGTGATAAGATAATTTGTAACGGGTAACAAGCAATAAAAGTAAATAAGGTGCAGCAAGGTGGCCCAATCCTTTTTGTAGCAAAGGAAAAGCCTAGACAGGTTCTTATAATGAGAAAAGCGCTCCTGAGGACACATGGGAATTATCATCAAGCTAGTTTCATCACGTTCATATGATTCGCATTCGTTGCTTTGATAATTTGATGTGTGGGTGGACCGGTGCTTGGGTACTACCCTTTCTTGCACAAGCATCCCACTTATGATTAACCCCTATTGCAAGCATCAGCAACTACAAAAGAAGTATTAAGGTAAACCTAACCATAGCATGAAACAAGTGGATCCAAATCAGCCCCTTACGAAGCAACTTATAAACTAGGGTTTAAGCTTCTGTCACTCTAGCAAACCATCATCTACTTATTACTTCCCAATGCCTTCCTCTAGGCCCAAATAATGGTGAAGTGTCATGTAGTCGACATTCACATAACACCACTAGAGGAGATACAACATACATCTCATCAAAATATCGAACGAATACCAAATTCACATGACTACTAATAGCAAGACTTCACCCATGTCCTCAGGAACAAATGTAACTACTCACAAAGCATATTCATGTTCATAATCGGAGGAGTATTTGTTGGGGATTGTTGCAGAAATTTAAAAATTTCTACGCATCACCAAGATCAATCTAGGGAGTAACTAGCAACGAGAGATAGGGGAGTGAATCTTCATACCCATGAAGATCACAAGTCATAAGCATTGCAAGAACATGGATCAAGGAGTCGTACTCGAAAGCGATTCAGATCGTGGTGGACTCCGATCTAGCGCCGAACAACGGCACCTCCGCGTTCAACATACGTGCAGCCCGGTAACGTATCACGCGCCTTGATCCAGCAAGGAGGAGGGAGAGGTTGAGGAAGAGGGCTCCAGCAGCAGCACGACCGCGTGGTGGTGATGGAGCGACAGTTCTCCGGCAGGGCTTTGCCAAGCTCTTACGGAGGAGGAGAGGTGTTGGGGAGGGGAGGAGCTGCGCCTTGGATGTAGGGTTGCATCCCTCCCCTCGCCCCTCTATTTATAGGAGAAGGGGCAAGTGGGGCCGGCCCCTCTAGATGGGATCTAGAGGGGGGCCGCGGCCAATGGGGGAGGGGGCTTGCCCCCCAAGCAAGGGAGGCGCCCCCCCCCTTAGGGTTCCCCCCAACCCTAGGCGCATGGGCCCTGGGGGGTTGTGCCCAGCCCTCCAAGGGGCTGGTTCCCTTCCCTCTACAGCCCATAAGGCCCTCCAGGATAGGTGGCCCCTCCCGGTGGACCCCCGGAAGCCCTCCGGTGGCCACGGTACAATACCGGTATGCCCCCGAATATTTCCGGTGACCGTATGACAACTTCCCATATATAAATCTTTACCTCCGGACCATTTGGGAACTCCTCGTGATGTCTGGGATCTCATCTGGGACTCCGAACAACATTTGGTAATCACATATATATCTTCCTTATAACCCTAGCGTCATTGAACCTTAAGTGTGTAGACCCTACGGGTTTGGGAATCACGCAGACATGACCAAGACAGCTCCCCGGCCAATAACCAATAGTGGGATCTGGATACCCATGTTGTCTAACACATGTTCCACGATGATCTCATCGGGTGAACCACGATGTCAAGGATTCAAGCAATCCCGTATACAATTCCCTTTGTCAATCGGTACGTTACTTGCCCGAGATTCGATCATCGGTATCCCAATACCTCGTTCAATCTCGTTACCAGCAAGTCACTATACTCGTTCCGTAATGCATGATCCCGTGACTAACTACTTAGTCACATTGAGCTCATTATGATGATGCATTACCGAGTGGGCCCAGAGATACCTCTCTGTCACACGGAGTGACAAATCCCAATCTCGATTCGTGCCAACCCAACAGACACTTTCGGAGATACCTATAGTGCACCTTTATAGTCACCCAGTTACATTGTGACGTTTGGTACACCCAAAGTATTCCTACGGTATCCGGGAGTTGCACGATCTCATGGTCTAAGGAAATGGTACTTGACATTAGAAAGTCTCTAGCAAACGAACTACATGATCTTGTGCTATGCTTAGGATTGGGTCTTGTCCATCACATCATTCTCCCAATGATGTGATCCCGTTATCAATGACATCCAATGTCCATGGTCAGGAAACCGTAACCATCCATTGATCAACGAGCTAGTCAACTAGAGGCTCACTAGGGACATGTTGTGGTCTATGCATTCACACATGTATTACGATTTCCGGATAACACAACTATAGCATGAATGATAGACAATTATCATGAACAAGAAAATATAATAATAACCATTTATTATTGCCTCTAGGACATATTTCCAACAGTCTCCCACTTGCACTAGAGTCAACAATCTAGTTACATTGTGATGAATCGAACACCCATAGAGTTCTGATGTTGATCATGTTTTGCTCGCGGAAGAGGTTTAGTCAACGGATCTGCGACATTCAGATCCGTATCAACTTTGCAAATATCTATGTCTCCATCTTGAACATTTTAACGAAAGGAGTTGAAGCGACGCTTGATGTGCCTGGTCTTCTTGTGAAACCTGGGCTCCTTGGCCAGGGCAATGGCTCCAGTGTTGTCACAGAAGAGAGTCATCGGCCCCGATGCATTGGGAATAACTCCTAGGTCGGTAATGAACTCCTTCATCCATATTGCTTCATGTGTTGCCTCCGAGGCTGCCATGTATTCCGCTTCACATGTAGATCCTGCCACGACGCTTTGCTTGCAACTGCACCAGCTTACTGCCCCACCATTCAAAATATACATGTACCCGGTTTGTGACTTGGAGTCATCCAGATCTGTGTCGAAGCTAGCATCGACGTAACCCTTTAGGACGAGCTCTTTGTCACCTCCATAAACGAGAAACATATCCTTAGTCCTTTTCAGGTACTTCAGGATATTCTTGACCGATGTCCAGTGTTCCATGTCGAGATTACTTTGGTATCTTCCTACCAAACTTACGGCAAGGTTTATGTCAGGTCTGGTACACAGCATGGCATACATAATAGACCCTATGGCCGAGGCATATGGGATTACACTCATCTTTTCTCTATCTTCTACCGTGGTCGGGCATTGAGCTGAGCTCAATTTCACACCTTGCAACACAGGCAAGAACCCCTTCTTGGACTGATCCATATTGAACTTTTTCAATATCTTATCAAGGTATGTGCTTTGTGAAAGACCTATGAGGCATCTCGATCTATCTCTATAGATCTTGATGCCTAATATATAAGCAACTTCTCCAAGGTCCTTCATTGAAAAACACTTATTCAAGTAGGCCTTTATGCTGTCCAAAAGTTCTATATCATTTCCCATCAAAAGTATGTCATCCACATATAATATGAGAAATGCTACAGAGCTCCCACTCACTTTCTTGTAAACGCGGGCTTCTCCATAAGTCTACACAAACCCAAACGCTTTGATCATTTCATCAAAGCGAATGTTCCAACTCCGAGATGCTTGCACCAGCCCATAGATGGAGCGCTGGAGCTTGCATACCTTGTTAGCATTCTTAGGATTGACAAAACCTTTCGGCTGCATCATATACAATTCTTCCTTAAGAAAGCCATTACGGAATGCCATTTTGATGTCCATTTGCCATATCTCATAATCGTAGAATGCGGCAATTGCTAACATGATTCGGACGGAATTCAGCTTCTCTACGGGTGAGAAGTTCTCATCGTAGTCAACCCCTTGAACTTGTCGATAACCCTTAGCAACAAGTCGAGCTTTATAGATGGTAATATTACCGTCTGCGTCCGTCTTCTTCTCAAAGATCCATTTATTTTCTATCGCTCGCCGATCATCGGGCAAGTCTGTCAAAGTCCATACTTTGTTTTCATACATGGATCCTATATCAGATTGCATGGCCTCAACCCATTTGTTGGAATCTGGGTCTGCCATCGCTTCTTCATAGTTCGAAGGTTCACCGTTGTCTAACAACATGATTTCCAGGACAGGGTTGCCATACCATTCTGGTGTGGAACGTGTCATTGTGGACCTACGAAGTTCAGTAGCAACTTGATCTGAAGTACCTTGATCATCATCATTAACTTCCTCTCTATCCGGTGCAGGCACCACAGAAACATTTTCCTGAGCTGCGCTACTTTCCGGTTCAAGAGGCAGTACTTCATCAAGTTCTACTTTCCTCCCACTTACTTCTCTCGAGAGAAACTCTTTCTCTAGAAAAGACCCGTTCTTTGCAACAAAGATCTTGCCTTCAGATCTGACATAGAAGGTATACCCAATGGTTTCCTTAGGGTATCCTATGAAGACACATTTTTCCGACTTGGGTTCGAGCTTTTCAGGTTGAAGTTTCTTGACATAAGCATCGCATCCCCAAACTTTTAGAAACGACAGCTTAGGTTTCTTCCCAAACCATAATTCATACGGTGTCGTCTCAACGGATTTAGACGGTGCCCTGTTTAAAGTGAATGTAGCTGTCTCTAGAGCATATCCCCAAAATGATAGCAGTAAATCGGTGAGAGACATCAAAGATCGCACCATATCCAATAGAGTGCGATTACGATGTTCGGACACACCGTTTCGTTGAGGTGTTCCAGGCGGCGTGAGTTGTGAAAAAATTCCACATTTCCTTAAGTGCGTACCAAATTCATGACTCAAATATTCTCCCCCACGATCTGATCATAAGAACTTTATTTTCCTGTCATGTTGATTCTCTACCTCATTCTGAAATTCCTTGAACTTTTCAAAGGTCTCAGACTTGTGTTTCATCAAGTAGACATACCCATATCTACTTAAGTCATCAGTGAGCGTGAGAATATAATGATAGCCTCCGCGAGCCTCAATGCTCATTGGAGCGCACACATCAGTATGTATGATTTCCAATAAGTTGGTTGCTCGCTCCATTGTTCCGGAGAACGGAGTCTTGGTCATTTTGCCCATGAGGCATGGTTCGCATGTGTCAAATGATTCGTAATCAAGAGACTCCAAAAGTCCATCAGCATGGAGCTTCTTCATGTGTTTGACACCAATGTGACCAAGGCGGCAGTGCCACAAGTATGTGGGACTATCGTTATCAACCTTACATCTTTTGGTATTCACACTATGAATATGTGTAACATCACGTTCAAGATTCATTAAGAATAAACCATTGACCAACAGGGCATGACCATAAAACATGTCTCTCATATAAATAGAACAACCATTATCCTCGGATTTAAATGAGTAGCCATCTCGTATCAAACGAGATCCAGATACAATGTTCATGCTCAAAGCTGGCACTAAATAACTATTATTGAGGTTTAAAACTAATCCCGTAGGTAAATGTAGAGGTAGCGTGCTGGCGGCGATCACTTCGACCTTGGAACCATTCCCGACGCGCATCGTCACCTCGTCCTTCGCCAGTCTCCGCTTATTCCGTAGCTCCTGTTTTGAGTTACAAATATGAGCAACCGCACCGGTATCAAATACCCAGGAGCTACTACGAGTACTGGTAAGGTACACATCAATTACATGTATATCACATATACCTTTGGTGTTGCCGGCCTTCTTGTCCGCAAAGTACTTGGGGCAGTTCCGCTTCCAGTGTCCGCTTCCCTTGCAATAAAAGCACTCAGTCTCAGGTTTGGGTCCATGCTTTGGCTTCTTCCCAGCAACTGGCTTACCGGGCGCGGCAACTCCCTTGCCATCCTTTTTGAAGTTCTTCTTACCCTTGCCTTTCTTGAAACTAGTGGTTTTATTGACCATCAACACTTGATGTTCCTTTTTGATCTCCACCTCCGCTGATTTCAACATTGAAAATACCTCAGGAATGGTTTTCACCATCCCCTGCATATTGTAATTCATCACAATGCTCTTGTAGCTAGGTGGGAGCGACTAGAGGATTCTGTCAATGACCGCGTCATCCGGGAGATTAACTCCCAGCTGAGACAAGCGGTTGTGCAACCCAGACATTTTGAGTATTTGCTCACTGACAGAACCATTCTCCTCCATCTTACAATTGCAGAACTTGTCGGAGACTTCATATCTCTCGACCTAGGCATGAGCTTGGAAAACCATTTTCAGCTCTTGGAACATCTCATATGCTGCGTGCTGCTCAAAACTCTTTTGGAGCCCCGGTTCTAAGCTGTAAAGCATGCCGCACTGAACCAGGGAGTAATCATCACTACGCGACTGCCAGGTGTTCATAATGTCTTGAGTTGTTGGGAAAATGGGTGCTTCACCTAGCGGTGCATCTAGGACATATGCTTTCTTGGCAGCTATGAGGATAATCCTCAAGTTCCGGACCCAGTCCATATAGTTGCTACCATCGTCTTTCAGCTTGGTTTTCTCTAGGAACGCGTTGAAGTTGAGGGCAACATTAGCGTGGGCCATTTGATCAACAAGACATATTGCAAAGATTTTTATACTAAGTTCATGACAATTAAGTTCATCTAATCAAATTATTTAATGAACTCCCACTCAGATAGACATCAGTCTGGTCATCTAAGTGATACATGATCCGAGTCAACTAGGCCGTGTCTGATCATCACGTGAGACGGACTAGTCATCATCGGTGAACATCTTCATGTTGATCGTATCTTCTATACGACTCATGTTCGACCTTTCGGTCTCTTGTGTTCCGAGGCCATGTCTGTACATGCTAGGCTCGTCAAGTCAACTTAAGTGTTTTGCTTGTGTAAATCTGGCTTACACCCGTTGTATGTGAACGTTAGAATCTATCACACCCGATCATCACGTGGTGCTTCGAGACAACGAACTTTCGCAATGGCGCACAGTTAGGGGGAACACTTTCTTGAAATTATTATGACGGATCATCTTATTTATGCTACCGTCGTTCTAAGCAAATAAGATGTAAAACATGATAAACATCACATGCAATCAAATAGTGACATGATATGGCCAACATCATTTTGCTCATTTTGATCTCCATCTTCAGGGCGCCATGATCATCATCGTCACCGGCATGACACCATGATCTCCATCATCATGATCTCCATCATCGTGTCTTCATGAAGTTGTCACGCTAATGATTACTTCTACTATGGCTAACGGTTTAGCAATAAAGTAAAGTAATTACATGGCGTTATTCAATGACACGTAGGTCATACAAAAATAAAGACAACTCCTATGGCTCCTGCCGGTTGTCATAGTCATCGACATGCAAGTCGTGATTCCTATTACAAGAACATGATCAATCTCATACATCACATATATATATCATTCATCACATCCTTTTGGCCATATCACATCACACGGCATATGCTGCAAAAACAAGTTAGACGTCCTCTAATTGTTGTTGCATGTTTTTACGTGGCTTCTATAGGTTTCTACAAAGAACATTTCTTATCTACGCCAAAACCACAACGTGATATGCCAAT
This sequence comes from Triticum dicoccoides, assembly GCF_002162155.2. Lineage (NCBI taxonomy): Eukaryota > Viridiplantae > Streptophyta > Magnoliopsida > Poales > Poaceae > Triticum > Triticum dicoccoides. Next base: position 103,769,562 of record NC_041393.1, read on the forward strand.
TGTTATTTACCATTCATAAGGACCCTTTTCATCGAATCCGATCCGACTAAAGTGGGAGAGACAGACACCCGCTAGCCACCTTATGCAACTAGTGCATGTCAGTCGGTGCAACCTGTCTCACGTAAGCGTACGTGTAAGGTTGGTCCGGGACGCTTCATCCCACGATGCCGGCGAAACAAGATAAGACTAGTAGTGGCAAGTAAATTGACAAAATTGACGCCCACAACAAACTTGTGTTCTACTCGTGTTGGAAATATGCCCTAGAGGCAATAATAAATTAGTTATTATTATATTTCCTTGTTCATGATAATCGTTTATTATCCATGCTATAATTGTATTGATAGGAAACTCAGATAAATGTGTGGATACATAGACAACACCATGTCCCTAGTAAGCCTCTAGTAGACTAGCTCGTTGATCAATAGATGGTTACGGTTTCCTGACCATGGACATTGCATGTCGTTGATAACGGGATCACATCATTAGGAGAATGGTGTGATGGACAAGACACAATCCTAAGCCTAGCACAAAGATCGTGAGTTCGTATGCTAAAGCTTTTCTAATGTCAAGTATCATTTCCTTAGACCATGAGATTGTGCAACTCCCGGATGCCGTAGGAATGCTTTGGGTGTACCAAACTTCACAACGTAAATGGGTGGCTATAAAGGTACACTACGGGTATCTCCGAAAGTGTCTGTTGGGTTGGCACGGATCGAGACTGGGATTTGTCACTCCGTGTGACGGAGAGGTATCTCTGGGCCCACTCGGTAGGACATCATCATATTGTGCACAATGTGACCAAGGGGTTGATCACGGGATGATGTGTTACGGAACGAATAAAGAGACTTGCCGGTAACGAGATTGAACAAGGTATCGGGATACCGACGATCGAATCTCGGGCAAGTACTATACCGCTAGACAAAGGGAATTGAATATGGGATTGATTGAATCCTCGACATCGTGGTTCATCCGATGAGATCATCGTGGAACATGTGGGAGCCAACACGGGTATCCAGATCCCGCTGTTGGTTATTGGCCATAGAGTTGTCTCGGTCATGTCTGCATGATTCCCGAACCCGTAGGGTCTACACACTTAAGGTTCAGTGATGCTAGAGTTGTTATGGGAAATAGTATGTGGTTACCGAAGGTTGTTCGGAGTCCCGGATGTGATCCCGGATGTCACGAGGAGTTCCGGAATGGTCTGGCGGTGAAGATCGATATATTGGACGAAGGGTATTGGAGTCCGGAAGTGTTCCGGGGGTACCAGGCTATGGCCAGCATGACCGAAAGGTGTTTCGGGAGCCCCGGCAAGTGTTGGAGGGCCTCATGGGCCAAAGGGGAAGGGGCAAACCAGCCCACTAAGGGGTGGTGCGCCCCTCCCAGCCCCTCTCGCGTAACCAGGAGAGGTGGGGGCGCCTCCCCTAGGGCAGCCCCCTTCCCGGCTTGGGGGGCAAGTTTCCTAGGGGGTGGGGGCGCCCAAACCCATCTAGGGTTTCCCCTATGGCTGCCGCTCCTCCCCTAGGGAACCCTAGGGCGCCTCCTCCACCCTCCTTACCCCTATATATAGTGAGGGAGAGAGAGGGCAGCCGCACACCCTTCCCTTGGCGCAGCCCTCTCCCTCCTCCAACACCTCCTCCTCCTCCGTAGTGCTTGGTGAAGCCCTGATGGAGAACCACGAGCTCCACCACCACCACGTCGTCGTGCTGTCGGAGTTCTCCCTCAACTTCTCCTCTCCCCCTGCTGGATCAAGAAGGAGGAGACGTCCCCGGGTTGTACGTGTGTTGAACGCGGAGGCGCCGTCTGTTCGGCGCTAGATCGGATCTTCCGCGATTTGAATCGCCGCGAGTACGACTCCATCATCCGCGTTCTTGAAACACTTCCGCTTAGTGATCTTCAAGGGTATGAAGATGCTCATCCTCTCCCTCTCTTGTTGCTAGAATCTCCATAGATTGATCTTGGTGATGCGTAGAAAATTTTGAATTTCTGCTACGTTCCCCAACAACTCATGAATAGAAACTACTCATAGACCTAGCTCATGATGCCACTGTTGGGGATCGTTGCAGAAATTAAAAAATTTCTACGCATCAGCAAGATCAATCTATGGAGTAACTACCAACGAGAGATAGGGGAGTGCATCTTCATACCCTTGAAGATCGCAAGTCGGAAGCGTTGCAAGAACGTGGATGAAGGAGTCGTACTCGAAAGTGATTCAGATCATGGTGGACTCCGATCTAGCATCGAACAACGGCACCTCCGCGTTCAACACACATGCAGCCCGGTGATGTCTCCCACGCCTTGATCCAGCAAGGAGGAGGGAGAGGTTGAGGAAGAGGGCTCCGGCAGCAGCACGACGGCATGGTGGTGATGGAGCGGCAGTTGTCCAGCAGGGCTTCGCCAAGCTCTTACGGAGGAGGAGAGGTGTTGCGGAGGGGAGGGGCTGCGCCTTGGATGTGGTGCTGCAGCCCTCCCCTCGCCCCTCTATTTATAGGAGAAGGGGGAACTGGGCCGATGTCGTGGTAACGATTCCAACAGTAAGAGAGGGGTAGGATAACAGAGCATGATCTATCGAGATGCATATGGGTGACACGGTGGTTTTAGCGAGTTCGGGCCTCTCACGATGGAGATAACAACCCTACGTCTCATGCTCCGGAGAGGCTTTGTTTTATCTGAGTATATATCCGGAGATTACAATGTGTGTGTGAGAGAGAGGAACGGACCCCCATGCCTGAGCTAAGTCCTGAGACTGATGGTGAAAAGAGAGAGAGGTGGAAGAAAAGAGCCCCCTAGTCTAGTGGTGGGGATGGCTTATATAGAGTGCGCCACCCCCTCACCTCCTATGTTACAAAGTGGAGTATCAATGCCATAATACCTGGCCACTACAAAACCGTTATGCTGAGTATTGGTCTTCGCATATCCGAGTGAGTTACCCGACCGAGTGGAATGAGCTTGTCGAGTGGAGTGCCGTGCTCCGAGTGGTTGTTGCCGTCCGAATGACTTTCAAGTTGCGGTACATCTGGACGACGATCTGGCCCAGGGGCCCAGTACAAAGTGTACGGTGTCCATGGGTAGGGTCTTTAGGTCAGGCCTGTTACCCTAGCCCCAATACATGTCCTCATCATTAGCCCCCGAATCGGTCGAGGTTGAGCAGGTCGAGTCGAGGTGAATTCCCAGATGAGTCGAGTGCTACGGAGGCACTTATGAACTTCCTTTGGTCACCTGGCGGTCTTATCTTCGCTTGTTGGCTTGACGGATTCCAGTCTGCATGGTGCCCGAGTGAAATGAGCTCAAAAGGGTCCGCGGAGGAGCGTTGAACTCACCTTATAGCAATTTATTGAGTGAATTGGAGCTGGTCCTGCATCGAGTAACTGATTACTCGGAATTTCTTCATGCTTGGAACGTGTCTTTTTTTGTTGTTTGGCCGTCACTCGGACCGGGCGGACTGTTCCGAGTGGATACCATTCCAGTGGGGGCACGCTGAGTGTACCCACTGGGTGTAGTCCCCGAGACTGCCGTCGACTGCGGGCAGTCGGCGGGAGTCTTAGAGCCTATCTTTTTTGTTGTTGTTTGGCCGTCACTCGAACCGGGTAGACCATTCCGAGTGGATACCATTCCAGTGGGGGCACGCTGAGTGCACCCACTGGGTGTAGTCCCCGAGACTGCCGTCGACTGCGGGTAGTCGGTGGGAGTCTTAGAGCCTGTCCTTTTTGTTGTTGTTTATCACTTGGACTGGTCAGGCCGTACCGAGTGGAGATTACTCCAGTGGGGGCACGCTGAGTGCACCCATTGGGTTTAGTCCCCGAGACCACCATCGACTGCGGGCAGTCGGCGGGGGTCTGAGAGAACTAAAAATCTTCTTAGTTGGTACTGATCGAACTTGTTCTTCTCTGACTCGGAGGTCGAGTAATTCTGGAGCTGGTTTTGCATCGAGCAAAATGTTTCTTTCTGAGTTCTCTTCCAGTGGGGGCACGCTGAGTGCACCCACTGGGTGTAGTCCCCGAGCCTCTTTCGGACTAGATGAGCCTGGCAGAGGGTTTAAGTCTCCTAGTAAACCTCCACACAGTCGATACAGTAAATATCTTTTTAGTCTGAAATTGAGTCAATCCTGAAATTGAGTCAATCGGATGCATCTTCAGGCACTTGACGTGGTAAATAAGCTAAGCCTGGAGCTGAGTCAGTCGGACTAATCTTCGTGCACTCGGCACAGTAAATAAATTCAGCCTGGAACTCGGTCAAGCAGGTGAATCTTCGTGCTCTCTGCACGATGAATGAATTCGGCTTTGAAACTGCCGACTGTAGAAAAAACCCGGACACTCCAGGGAGTAATCATTCCAGTAGTACTTCTTGTATTGACCGTTAGATTTTGCGTGAAAGGGGTATTTGCAAGAGTATATTGTATCCGTAGAGGAGCTTCGTTTTCACCCTTTTACATGAAAGGGGTGTTTGTCCGAGAGGACGTGCTTCACTTATAGATCTTCGGCGAACTGAGCATGTATGGTCAGAAGAATATTCCTGATGTGATCAATAGGTTGACCAAATGGGCGTAACCCCTGAGGGTGACATGGCCAACTGTCGTGCATAGCCCCCGAGTGATGCTCGAAGGAGGTAAGCTTGCTACAGAGTGTGATATGAGGTTTGACCATATGAGTAACTTAGTCGTTCCCGTGCTGGGGGTGTAGAGGTAAAGACATGTCCAACTGATGGTGACGCGCGAGGCGGCAGAGGGGCGATGATGTGTACAACCGAGTGACGATGCGCGGGGCAGTCGAGTGGTGAAGACGCACGCAACCGAGTGGCGACGCGCAGAGCGGTCGAGTGGTGAAGACGTGCCCAACCGAGTGGCGACGCGTGGGGCGGCCGAATGGTGATGACGTGTGAAGTGGTCGAATGTAGGATTACATATCTAGCCAAGTGAAGATGCGCAGGGAAGCCGAGTGGTGAAGACGTGCACAACCGAGTGTCGGCACGCGTGGTGGCTAAGGTGAAGTCGTGTGCCACCGGACGGCGAAAATGGTCCTCGGGGGACTTAGTCGAATGCTTTCGAAGCTTATGTAGTGACGAGGTCAGTGTAACGTGGTTGCGGCGTGAGAAGACCGGTGTGCCAACTGATTCTGAGTAGGAATGAAGATGGTGTGCAGAGCGTCTGGGTGATTACTAAACTTGTCGATGTGATGGATCGGATGCATTTGTTGAAGTGAAGGATCTGCCAGGTGATGAAGTAGTCAACCACTCAGGAGAGTGTCATTCCAAATGAGATGCAGCCCCCTGTGTGGTGTAGCCCTCGAGCGTACTACAGGCTTTGACAACGGACATGTCGGAACACGAGAAATATAGTTTTGAATGGATGATTTGTAATTCATCGAGTTAGACTCGGGTAAAGATGAGGAGAATCTTCCGAGTGATGCTCGAAAGAGGCAAACTTGCAAAAGAGTGAAGTGTGAAATTTGATTATAAAAGGGACTTATCTGTCTCATGCCTGATGAAGTCTATATCATTGATACGATGAAGAGGATTCCACAAAGGGGTTGGCCGAATGTGTTTGGAGTCAACAGAGCGACAAGGTAGGTGTTGTGGTGCACTAGGACCTGTACGGTGACCGAGTCCGAGCAGCGATGAAGTTGGCGCATAGGGCCATCGAGTGATCACGTAACTTGTGTAAAAAATGGCACAAGCCAACGAAATAATTTCTCGAGGAAATTGGGTGTGTGCTCAAATGATTTGTGTGAATAACACCCATAGATATCCGCTGGGAGTGCAAGGGATTTGCTGGTTAACCAGCAAGAGTCTGAAAGAGCGAAGGATCAGTTCGAACTTGTCGAAGTGACGGATCCGACTGAACTCATTGGAATATTGGCTCAAATAAAATGGAAGTGTAGTGTTTCGACTAAGTTGCAGCCCCGGAGGACCGATGCAAACTCGAAATTAAGAACGAGACATGATGTTCATGAATGATGTATGCGAAAAAATGGAAGCTGGACTCGGGAGTCACATAACCAGTACTAAGCAAGTATGTGAAAATAAGCAGCAGAGCGTAGAGGTACACTCAGTGGTGCGGCCTTCGAGTGAAGGTGATGTGTGAATTACGGGATACTCGGAAATAATAGAATGTAAAATGACTTAGCTGTCTGAAGGCGCGCGAGTGGCCGAGTGATGATGAGGCAACCAACTGAGCGGTGATGTGCGGGGCGGCCGTCTGATGTAGATGTGTCTCACCGAGTGAAGATGCGCGAGGCAGCCGAGTGGTGATGAGGTGACCAACCATGTGGCGACGCGCGGAGCGACCGAGTGGTGATGAGGTGACCAACCGAGCGGCAACGCGCGGAGCGGCCGAGTGGTGATGAGGTGACCAACCGAGCGGTGACGCGCACAGCGGCCGAGTGATGATGAGGTGACCAACCGTGTGGCGATGCGCGGAGCGGCCGAGTGGTGATGAGGTGACCAACCGTGTGGCGACGCGCGGAGCGGCCGAGTGGTGATGAGGTTACCAACCGAGTGG